>NC_081343.1:16309735-16448312 GCF_029784015.1 Lycium ferocissimum
TTTACCCCTTTTTCCCGTCGTCCCCAATTATTATGGTTTCGTTCGCCGGTGCCGGGACCGGTTTTGTGATCGTGCGCGTTACGACATATTCGGCGGTATGATGTGTTACGGTTTCGAGACCTTGCCGTAGGGCCGGTTACCATCCATGGTGTTATGATGTGATATAGCTTACGATATATTCGATGATATGATGTGTGTGATGTTATGATGTGTTCGGAGACGTACGGAGATTTGAAAGTTTTACGGGTATGATGTGTCGTGGCACCCGACGTCGGGGGTGACCACGTATTACGAGCTTTATGCATGATTTTTATTTGCATTACGTACATTTGCATTTCGCACGGGTTTGATCGGTTACGTACGTATTTGTTTACGTATCTCACGAATCCGTTATGATCGAGGTTATTGTACCTCTTGCTTTCATACTCGGTACTTCTTTTCGTCACCGACCATTCCTCGAAGTGCGCTACATGCCGCAGTACGACGCGTCAGCCGATGATGCTTCGGTTAGGACCTACGTATACTGGCATGCAGGTGCTCCGCCCGATCGGGAGCCTATACTTTTGGTATATACCTTTTACATTGTATATTAAATACATTTGCTACGGTCGGGTATGCAATGGGGGAATTTTTTGTCCGTCATATGTTCATATGTTTTGTTCATTTGTAGAACTTTAGTCATATTTGGGTCGTGGGTCCAGTCTGTTTGTATGTGACTCGGTTTGTACGTATATGATTTTGATTTGCGTCCTTAAGTGGCCCCGTAGGCTACGCCGATATGGCCCACGTGTTTGCATGAGTGTGTCGGGGCGATGTACGTTCAGCGATTTGATTACGATGTGATGTTTGACGGGGTGACCGCTTAGGATCGCGTTTGTATGACACTCTGCTTTTGATTATAGGTACGAGTACTTGTTGTTACGTACGATTAAATGGTACTATACTGATTTGGTTCGCGAGTTCGTTTGGGTGCCTAAGTAGGGCACCAGTCACGGCCCACGGGGCTGGGTCGTGACAATTTATGGTTCATAATCCACCTTAGAAACTCCCTAATTCAGTCTTCCAATAACATAAGGATTAAAGAAGGTTTTTGGGGTTTCTTTCTTGAATGAACTTTTGATTATCAAACCTTGATTTGTTGATGGAATAAGCTTATATTAGTATGGAATTGATGGGTTAGCTATATAAACATGAATCCTTCATTATTAGTAGCCAATTTATGAATCTGAGAGTCAGGGTCCATACCCAAAATTAAGGGTTTCACTTTAAATACGAATTTAGCGTAATATTGAGTTGTTTTCGGAATTGATTAGTGGGTTTTGATCAATTCGACTTGAATTGCATTTTTCACTTTTGAATTTCCTGTTCTGCCCTTGTGGGCCAATTTCCCCAAATTCCATAGGCTTAAGTTGACCAAATTAAAAGCCTAGCAATATGGGTACTGTTCTTCATGATTTCTAATCTAGATTACGTTATAAATAGACCTTGAGTATTTGGAGGCATTAAGGAAGGGCAAGACGCTCGTGGGATTGTTTGGGATTCCTGTTCGGCACTCCGGGTAGGTTATGGCTTACCTTTTTGGTTAGACTCCAGTTAGCGACTCGTATGTAGTACTAGGGAATTGTTGACGACATCATGTGAACCTTCGGGTATGAAGTTTGGGATTAAATTCTTAGGTTGGTACTGTTGTGTGACTTGTGTGTTCGGGTTCATGGCCTGTAGAATCCCTAGGTTTATATGGTTTTCTTATGTGAATTGGTGGTTTCTGTGTATTATGGGAGACTGGTTGGACGGAACGTATTCATGTAATACTTGTACTATGATGGTTGTCCTTATATGAATTAACAGGAATCCATATGTTATTTATGATATTTTCATTGCATGACATACTTTCTCATATTCATGATATATCTGTCTTGATCTTGATATTGGGAGATGGTGATGACGGAGGTACGTATGATTCGACATTACTATATTTGCGTAGCCATCTCTATGATGTGTGATACGGAGTCGTTAGCAATGATATTGGATGGAGGAGTCATTCTAGGCTGTGTGAGACAAAATGATGGTACATGGACTTAGCGGTCCCCCATGGGTCATGACTATCTAGAGGTGGACATCGTCCGCCCGGAGCATGTGTGTATTTGTTATATCCCGTATTTTTAAACATTGGGACATTCTAAAGCTAATCGCGACAAGTTAAGGACAAGACTATTTCGGGATACGGGGTAGAGATTTTTAATCTCCGATTTGATTTTAATCACAAGTTGCTTATAAATTCTATTTGGTATAGAAATATTATTGGAGATTAGGGATTAATTAACCATGATTAGATTATTAAGTGGGATTAAGACTTAATCATCTCATTAATTAAGCCATAGTGGCCGTGTGGGTCCCACCCGTGACATGGCCAAGTGTGATTGGCTCACACTTTGGGTGGGACACATGTCCAGCCCTTAGACTTCCTATATATAGCAAAATGATGAATCATTCATCAACCATCCAAGTCATTTTCTTCTTCACAAAGTATAGAAAGTTAGAGAGAAGAGAGAGAACCTCTCGGCCATGGCTGGCCGAGAAGAACCTTGCAAAAACCTTGATCAAATTTGATTTTCTCCAAGCAATTCAATTCATTAGAAGGTGTGTAATAATGTGGAGTTGAGTTTAGGGCAACAAGAACAAGAATAAATTCAAGGCACAAGTTGGAACCAAGTTGAGAAACCAAGTATAAGAGGTAAGGTTCAATCTTCTTTTGAATGTGTTGTAGATGATTTGAACGTATTGTGATGTATAGATGTGTATAAAAATTGTGTATGTTGATGTTGGAAAGCTGTCCAAGCCGTGTAGGGGCTGTTTTAGGAGGAAATGGTGAATTGATTTATTTGGTATTTGATTGTTGTTGTCATGGATTGTATGGTGAGAATGAAGGTTTAATGATTCAAGTTGAAGTTGTAGTTGTTTGTGGGCTGTTATAGGAGTTAATATGATGTTAATATGGTTTGTTGTAATTATGTAAATGATGTTGTCAACGTGTGGTTGTTGGTATAGTTCATGAAATTGAAAGAAAAGAATGTGTTATTGTTATTCTTGTCGAGTTTGGAATTGCGGGTGGTATGGTATGTTAGTTGGGTTGTTTGAGATGTTGTGCGGGTTGTCCGAAGTGTTCTCGAGTCTTGTTTGAATGGTCTCGGGTTAGCACTTAAACGCATAATCATTGGTATTAGCTTGGTTGTATGTGGTTAACTTGAATGTAAAGGAAATGTCGTCAGTTAGTTAGGAAGGAGTTATTAACGTTAGAATACGTTTTGAATTCCCTCGTAACCTAATCGTAGTTCTTGACATCTTAATATAGGATAAGGTACTATTGGGCAGCGTATACGGGTTGTGTTGCGAGTAAACGTTAAAGGTATGTAAAGCCTATCCTTTCTTTCTTTTGGCATGTCTTAGATGTAAGTAAGATATGATATGAGCTTTGGGGTAACTCCATTCATAAGTTCCGAGCATGTTTATGATTCTTATTCACTTCTTGGTATTAGAATTCTTAATATAGTCGAGCTATTGTCCTCGAGTCTTTTGTATGACTGGATCGTAAATGATGCATAAAAGTTCCTATTCTTAAAGGATTCTATAATGAATAATGTCCATAACTTTTATAAGGCTGACTCGGAATAACTTAATACATATCTATTATCCTGAGGCCTTATTTTGATATAGTTCATAATGATATTCAAAGTCTTAATCGAACATGACTATCGTCCTAATACTCGAGCGTTGATTTGTCTACTTATCTATGGAGTCTCAAAAAGATGATTTATATGCATATGATTACTCGTTCTCTTGTTTGTGCATTCTGTTACTACATCTTTCACCGAGTCCCTCACTAGAGGGCCGGGTACGGTATATATATGTGTTATGGAGTATGCTGTGATACGGAGCTATGCTGTGATACGGAGTTATGCTGTGTCATGGCGCCAGAGACGGGGTGGCGACCATGTTCACCGAGTCCTATAATGGGCCGGATATGACATATGATATTAACATGCATGATTTGTTTTCAAAAGCAAGCATATTGGTATTACAGTTATTGTACTATTCTTGTACTTCTTATTTCGGTTATGATCCTGTTACGAAGTATTTTTATGCTTTACATACTCGGTACATATTTCGTGCGGCCCCGCTTCTTCGGGGAGGGGGGGGGGGCGCGTTTTATGCCGCCGGGTACGGACGCTCGTTTCGGTGATCCATGACCTAGGATATCCGTTCTATTTGTCTTGGAGTGCTCCGCTTGTTCGGGAGCCTACGTTTTTTGACGGATCCTTTTGTTGTATATATATACTTAGCCGGGGGTACGGCGGGGCCTGTCTGTCATATATTCTTGTTGTCCTCTTAGGGGTACGTAGACATATGTGTGGGTTGTATATAGTCACAATTCGATTCTGTCGTATGACTTATGTACGGGCGTTCCCGTTCGTAGTGGCAGCCTTGTCGGCTTGCGTATATATATATATGTGTTTTGGGATGTTATGTGTAGTGGCAGCCTTGTCGGCTTGCGTAGATATATATGTATGTTCTAAAAGCAGTGTGTTATGATAGCCTTGCCGGCTTATATACGATGCTATCTGTTGGAAGTTGTAACTCCTCAGGAGACAGGTTATTGTTATATATATATGTGTGCGACAGTTTTAAGACGACATCATGCCTTTCTATACATAAGTTCTTTATTATGCTAGTGGTGGGCGATTATAGTTAACACGTGTATACGAGTGTCCAGCTCGGGCACTAGTCACGGTCTACGGGGTTGGGTCGTGACAATATCATTGCATTGCATTCCTGTTGCATACACATTATACACATAACTGTTGTTGGCCTATGATGCTTAGTCAGTACCGTGTTTTGTACTGATGCTACCTTGCTGTACTATTTTTATGAGCGCAGAGTACGATGTTGGAGAGACTTCCACCCCTTGTAAATGATCTCGAGTCCTGATTCACTAGGATCCAGGGTGAGCACTTGGAGGATCTGCAGCCCAGATGGCTACTCTTTCATTACTTGTCTTATTTCTATCTTTGAGATAGTATTTATCTATGAGACTATGTATTCAGACTTACTTTGTATTCAGACTTCATCTATGTAGTAGCTCTTGTACGACTTAGACCAGATTCATTTGGGCATGTATTATTCCGCACTTATTATTACTTTTATGTCAGACTTATTTATATTATGGTTGGGAGTTGATTTCATTTATTTGTTTGGGTGTTGGTTAAGGGATGGGTTCGCCTATCGAGGTGGAAAAATGGTAGGTGCCCGCACGTTTCCCGAGTTGGGGAGTGACAACATTGCTCCTCTTAATAACAATAAACCAATACAAGCACTTCATAAAGAGTCTAGTAAGTTCAACTTGACATAATTCTGAAGTCCACAAGCTCACGAACGGATTTATGCTTCCTCAACACCTCTAAACTGTCTCAATCTCGATCCAACCAATGATTAAGCCTTCTGAAAGATACTACCACATCCAAACTCACCAAATGAGTTCAATCTAGTCAAAATATTACTCTTCAAGTTTAAACGAGTCCAATGCTACCCATATTGCTGTACTTTTAATTTGGAATCCAAAAAGGCAACCCTAAGCACCCAGGGTCAAAACTAGAATTTTATTGCAAAATTGATTTACCCATGACTCACAGGTACTAAATCTAGAAAATAAACCAATTTCATCCATGAATTGACCTTCAAATCAAGATTTACCATTTCTCAACTTTAGGGCTCAAAACCCCAATTTATGCAACCTAAACACGGATAAAAACGATAACCAACATAAATAATCTGGGGAAACATCAAAATAAAGGTTGGATACTTACTCCCTTTCCTAAACGGGAAGAATTCCATGAAAATAGCCCAAATCGGAGCTCTCTAGCTCCCAAAACCTTTAAAGTATCAAAAATTGTGAATCTCCATGCATATTTTCTTCATTCGTCAAGGCAATTTCTTTTCGCCCGAAAAGTTTCTTCATCGCGATCGCGAAGTACAAAAACGCACCAGGAAAAGCAGCAACAGCCCAATCTTCATTTTAGCACCCGAAACTCATCTGGAACCTCCCGGACACAAATGAACCTGTTCTCACACTCAGAACACCGATTTGGGGTTGTCTTGACCCGATGTTGACCCTGGCCAATTCTAATCATTTAACTTGACTAGTTTCTCAACCAATGACCCAAATCACACGTAAAACCCTCAAGACATGAACAACCTACTCGACTAAGCCATGAATCACATTACAGACCAAATGGAATAAACAAAACACCTATATGTACCCATATATTCCCGATGTTGACTTTTGTCAAACTTTCTCATTTTCTTAACTTAAGAACTTTCAATTTTGTTAAAACTGATCTGAAACTCACTCGATTGTCTCAAGAACCGCGCCACCCATTCTCGCAAGTAATAAATGCCAAGATGAAACTACAGAGAGCATATTTTAGGGAAAACAACTCCAAAAGCTCAAAATAACCAAGCAGGTTGTTACATTGGGTTTCTATAACTCTAGCATCTACCTCTGGCTGAGTACCTCTCGGGCTAGACATAGTATGCTCATCTAAAGAGAGGTTAAATCAGGGTAAACACCCAAGAAATACCATATCTTATCTCTACATGTGCCGCAAGTATCTAATTAAGAAAGATATTTTAAATCGTCATTTATTAGACACTTGAAAATTATATAATTTAGATCATGCTTTTTCATGCACACAAACTAGATTTTTTAAATGCACAAAAACACCACAAAATATATGTTTTTTATGAAAAGCAAGAAAACTGAGTGTTTAAGCCTCACTTACCTAATTTTACAGTAGTCCAACCTCACTTGAAATGCCAAAGTCCACCAAAACGAGCTCCAATGGTCTCAATCTAATCAAATTCCTCATTACGATTCCAAATTAGTCTAAGGAAACAATTCACATTATTTTAGGTTGTCTCGGTGTCAAAGTCAACTATTGGTCACTCAAATTTGTTCCTCAGGTTAAACCGGATTAAGAAACAAAAATAAAAAATTGATGAAATTAATATATAATCAAAAATCGATATAACGAATCCCTACCTTGAATCTAGGATCGGAACTCCACATTTTGAATCATCAAATTCGAGAGCTCCTTGCTCAAACCCCCACAAAAATAGTTTCTAAAAGTTGTAACTGCCACTTCAATAGCCCAGGTCTTTCATTCCGATGTAGATGCCTTTATGCAATCACTGTACTTCTAAAAAATTTGCCCTCCATGACGCCCTTCCATAGGCGCAATCATGCTGAATGTTTGACTGAAGTAAACTCAGTCTACTACCTCTTTGAGTTAATGGTGACCCTTACGTGATCACAATGCCCAAGCGGCCAAACCTTCGTAGTCATGGCTCCCCTCCTCTTGATCGCGAAGAAGGAAACCAGCACCAGAAAATCTGCAACTGTAACATAAGCTCCAATGATGTTGAAACACCATTGAGTCCCTCAGATCCCTATCCAAACCCTGCCAATGATTTTCAAATAGTATTATTGACTTATACAAGGTCTCAAATCACAATATAAAGAATTAACTTTCAAAAAAAGGGATCAAATTCCTTATTTTTATCCTTTAAACCTTCAAAAATAAGATCACATTAATGAACCTTCTAGCGCCCTTCGGGTCTCAAGCCGAACCATCCAACTAGTGTAAGCTCTTTGAAAAGTTTAGTCTGTTGTATGGTGCCAACTTGGCTTTCTCTAAGGGTTCTACTTAGACCCCAAATCACTTCTAATACACCTCGTGCACTTGTTATCATATCCACGTGACATGGTACTTGTTTGTAGCCTGCTTTGACATGCAAAATATTATTTCCAACCGTCGTTGACGCATTATAAAGACTTAAAAACCTTACGAAATATTTGTGGCTTTACATCACCTTGGTGTTCTTAGGGCTTAGGGTCATCCAATGCTCTAAAATGTCCAAGTTTAATAAGGATATAATTAAAAATCTTAAATTTAAGCTAACACACACACACACACACACATACACATATATATATATACACACACACACTATTTGACCTCATGCCATAAGTCATGCGACACATAGGCCAACGCATAGAGAGGGTCTCGCCTGTTCATACCGCAGTACATAGGACAATAGACAAGGCAAGTCTGCAGTGCATGCCCAACACACTCCATCACCTATGCGGTGGGGCGTGTGACGCACACACTAGAGCATGCATCTACATATGTTAAAATATTTCAAAGTGTTTAGAAAGTGCAACAAGTTATATGAGCCCCTGGACTATCAATCAAAACCATCTAAACAAGTCTAAGCCCTCAATATAAACTTACTTACAGTCTTGAAACATGAAATGGGGTGCGAATATTAAAACTGAGGCATTGGATGTTTTATAGTTCTGAAATTCTCATCAAGCTCCCTTTTTTCATCACTCTAAAAACGGCTAATGTTCAAGTATACCACGGCTGTGGTCACGAAACCTAGTCTCGTATTTTGTGACAGGTATATTGTCCTACCTCAAACCCTCAAGATGATCTCTCCAGAGCTCTTTGATATTGTGGGGGACATACTTGTCCAGAGCCCTTTGATACGCTCAAATTACACCTATTAATGGTATAATGTGGACGTTGTCAAATATAGTAACCCAACAAGGTTGGGGTCGAATCCCACAGAGAACAATATGTAGGCAATTTAAGCAGATTAGGAATTATCACTAACAATAGCTAGACCGAACGCATCAATGGTGGTTTTTGATAAAATACGAAAATATAAATTCTAATCTAGAAAGCAAGTAAATTGATCAATGGCCACAAGTAAGGGATTAAGGAATCTATTTCTCAAGTAACTATCTAATCTATTTTACGAATTATAAATAATAGCAAGTTTATGTTAATTAGCCTCGGATAATTACTCTAAATTAACTTCTCCCAATTGAAGATCCCTCAAGCAATTAGGAGCATTAAGAACACCCGAATATGGCTACAAGTGGTATCTCCTATTCCTAGGTCAATTTCCATTAGATGAGGGTTAACGCCCCAAATTCATGTTAATTATTCTATCCCAACCCCGTTCTTCCTCTTCCGAGTTTCAAACAAAGTAAATGGGCGACTCCTAGGGTTAGCTACTCTCTTGACAAAAGTTCAAGAACAAGAATAATTAAAATAACATGAACTTACTTGATTAAGAATAATGTCGATGAATTAATAAGAATAACAAGAGTATCAATCTTAATTGTCACCAAGAAATTCCCATAAACAAGGACTAAATAAAAGAAAGAATATTTACATAGGAACCCTAGCCTCAAACTTGTGTTTTATGCCAAAGATATCTAAGAATTGTAGCTTATGAAATATTTATAGGTGTAGGAAAAAGCCCATACAAAATAACTGAGTCCAAAGTGAATTGGGAAATATTTAATTCCGAAATTCTTCGTTGCGTCGGACAGCGTGACGCAACAAAACTCTCCGCCTTTTTCGTTATTGCCAGTAAGTGCTTCATACCATTTCATCCAAAGTCATCTCTTTATTTCCTCTTTTTGCAAACATTTATGTGTCACGATTATTCAAATCATTACACAAATCATTAGGCCAATATTGCATCCCCTTCTTTTACGTGTTGCGTGTAGTGGCATGGTGTATTTATTCTCTTTAAATTTCCAATGTACTACTTAGCCATAGAGATAAAATCTCATACGTATTCTTTTGTAATTTCAACACTTCTCATCCAGTTTTGTTGCAATTTTCTTCATCTTCACTCCAATTTATTCCTACACATTAAAATATAATATCATCACAAATTCTTATAATTAATACTCAAACGACGATTAAATGTACAAAATGTGTGCCAAATAATGACTAAATATATGCATTTTTGGCCGAACATCACTACCCCACACTTAAACTCTTGCTCGTCCTCGAGTAAGCATTAAAACCACTCTCAATAACTCAAGCCTAGGAACACCACCACTTAGGTTGATACCAACAATTAGGCTCTATAGCAACTCAAATCATCAAATATATACTTCCAGATCATCATGCAAGATATACAAATCAACAAACGTCCAACAAACGTCTAACCTCCTAATCTCAGAGACGGACTCTAACTCATCAAATTTAAGCTCGCTCACCTACACTGTCAAAGAAATCTAATAACATCACCTATCTATCATGAAATAAGTGCCCTCACAAAAAGAAATAGTCCACACACTCAAATCAAAGAATCGAATGTAATTTAAGAACTTAGCATCAAAGCACAACTCTCGCACTCACAAAAAAATTCACATGTATGCACAAAGAACCATAGGCTTGCCCATTATGTACATCTCTACTAATAAAGTGTGCTCGAATAGAATCAAATAGGACTTTAACGGGTCGTAATGTTGGCTAGGGGACGGGTAGGAAAACTATATAATAGTGAGTTATACTTCCCCAAGCACTTTGCACTTTTAGACTTTATCACCCATTATTTTCGTCTTTTCTCTTTATTTTTCAGCCCTCTCTTCATCAATTATTTCACTAGTAATTCTCATCATATGAAAAATGATTCAAATTTTTTTTTTTCAAGCAATTTTTTCCCCCTTTTTTTTTCTTTTTCTTTCATATAACATTATTTCTAAGAGGGCATTTTCATTACTTTACAGCTATCATTGGTCACCACTTTTTCACTTGACCATCCCTTTTCTTCAGATTTCACAATTATATCACAGTCTATGCTACAGTGCTCAAGGAAGCAGGGTGCAAAAATTAGGGATTCAAACAAAAGGATCAAGGCAAAAATACGGCTAACAAACAAAAGGCTACAGGCTCAAAGGGCTAATTAGTGGCACAATTTCTGAAAAGGTTAAAAATTTACAAGACATATCAAAGAAAACCTATTATCATCTTCTAAACGGAGCAACACTTTTATTTCGCTTCAATAACATGCAGGGCAAGTTCTGGACTAAGATGCAAAACATGGAATATATGCAAGAAATTCTCACCACACATGGCACACGTCTCAATCAAGATGGATCAATTCTACTTTAGGACAGATAGGATCATGACGAACTATAAAATAAGAATAAGCTATATACAGAGTCGCAATCATGAGCTAGGTGTTAGAAAGTCTGCTATCTTTTTCATTACTCAAGCACTCACAGGATAGTACTATTCAAGCTCAGACCCAAATATGGTAGTATCAAACAAGTCACAAGGAGTCTTTTCTTCTCTCTCTTTTACTACTCCTAAAAAATTAAAAAATTAGTCCTAAAAACAAAAAGAATTTGCCCGGTTCAAAGGCTCCCTTTGGAAAAGAACCGAGGCCATAAGAAAAACCAAAGGGTGGATGATCTATGCCACTAATGAAAAAAAAAACTTTAGAAGAAAAATAAAAGAACGAACAAAGAAAAAAATCTCTTATTTTTATTTTTATTAGTTTTCTGTTTTTTGTAATATATAAGGCTAAGAAAATAAAAAATAAAAATCCTATGGCATAGTCATCCTTGACCTCAAAAATCGAAAGTACTCACCCCACACTTAAAAATATGCATTGTCTTCGATGCATGTATAATAGAGAAAAATTAAATCAAGGGTGAGAAATGCTCCCTGAGACCTCTAGGGACTAGCTAGCAGCATAATCCTCAACATTAAGGGTCGGGATGACCCCACACTTAAGCCTAAACATGCTCCTCAGCTTTTAACTTCGGGTACTCAGACTTCCCCTAATCGCTTTTCTCGCCATTTGGAGCTTAAAATTGGGCACCCAATTTGGATTCAAGTTTGTGACCACGAGCGGCGGAGGGTGGTAAGTAGATGAACAATCCAAGCATAATATTTTTTATCTTACACTTCTTGGCTTTCAAGTGAGGAATGTCGTTTTGCCGTCTTGAGCTTTCAAATTGCAAAATATATGGCAGTTGAAATTTTTGAATTATGACATCCTCTTCTTCCCCCGGATTGGAGTCAACAACAACCATATTTTTCAGAACAAAGGTTGACTCCGGTTTATTTTTTTCTTTGGCATCCCTAATAAACTCATCTTCATGATTGACTCCCAACATAGGGATTACTTTTTCAACTTGAGCACTGGAGAGTTCATATTGAATCTGATCTGGATCGAATGCCCATGGTGGATTTTCTTCTTCTGTCATCAAACCAAGTTGGAGACTAGTTTCCAAGTGTTCTTCCAAGGCTTTTTGATTTTCATTACCTTCACCTAGCAGACACTCAATCATGAATTTGAACTCACCAATTTGTCCATGATCATAATAAAGATCAATACTAAACAAGTTTTCATGGAAAGATACCATTTTTTTTTTCTAAAAATAAAATAAAACCCAGAAAACAACTATACAAATATTCACAGGTTCGGTTCAAAGCATGTTAGCATATTTCCTAAATTAGCAAAAAATACGCCAATTGTTCCCCGGCAACGGCGCCAAAATTTGATACACTCAAATTACACCTATTAATGGTATAATGCGGACGTTGTCAAATATAGTAACCCAACAAGGTTGGGGTCAAATCCCACAGAGAACAATATGTAGGCAATTTAAGTAGATTAGGAATTATCACTAACAATAGCTAGACCGAACGCATCAATGGTGGTTTTTGATAAAATATGGAAATATAAATTCTAATCTAGAAAGCAAGTAAATTGATCAATGGCCACAAGTAAGGGATTAAGGAATCTATTTCTCAAGTAACGATCCAATCTATTTCACTAATTATAAATAATAGCAAGTTTATGTTAATTAGCTTCGGATAATTACTCTAAATTAACTTCTCCCGAAGATTAACTAGACTACCCAATTGAAGATCCCTCAAGCAATTAGGAGCATTAAGAACACCCGAATATGGCTATGAGTGTATCGCCTATTCCTAGGTCAATTTCCATTAGATGAGGGTTAACGCCCCAAATTCATGTTAATTATTCTATCCCAACCTCATTCTTCCTCTTCCGAGTTTCAAACAAAGTAAATGGGCAAGTCCTAGGGTTAGCTACTCCCTTGACAAAAGTTCAAGAACAAGAATAATTAAAATAACATGAACTTACTTGATTAAGAATAACGTCGATGAATTAATAAGCATAACAAGAGTATCAATCTTAATTGTCACCAAGAAATTCCCATAAACAAGGATTAAATAAAAGAAAGAATATTTACATAGGAACCCTAGCCTCCAAACTTGTGTTTTATGCCAAAGACATCTAAGAATTGTAGCTTATGAAATATTTATAGGTGTAGGAAAAAACCCATATGAAATAACTGAGTCCAAAGTGAATTGGGAAATATTTAATTGCGAAATCCTTCGTTGCGTCGGACAGCGTGACGCAACAAAATTCTCCGCCTTTTTTGTTACTGCCAGTAAGTGCTTCATACCATTTCATCCAAAGTCATCTCTTTATTTCCTCTTTTTGCAAACATTTATGTGTCACGATTATTCAAATCATTACACAAATCATTAGGCCAATATTGCATCCCCTTCTTTGACGCGTTGCGTGTAGTGGCATGGTGTATTTATTCTCTTTAAATTTCCAATGTACTACTTAGCCACAGAGATAAAATCTGATACGTATTCTTTTATAATTTCAACACTTCTCATCCAGTTTTGTTGCAATTTTCTTCATCTTCACTCCGATTTATTCCTACACATTAAATTATAATATCATCACAAATTCTTATAATTAATACTCAAACGACGATTAAATGTACAAAATGTGAGGCAAATAATGACTAAATATATGCATTTTTGGCCGAACATCAACATACTTGTCCAGAAACTTCTGAGAAAACTGAACCTAAGTAAGTGGAGCTGACCTGGCTGGTCTACTACTAACAAAATCTCTCCAACACTGCTTGGTATCATCAACCAATCTGAAATGTTATGTAGTCGACTTCATGAGACTCAACCAATCCCAGGTTGTGTAACCTATCGTGATGACTAATCAAGAACTTGTAAGCATTATCACTCGGCTTCCTAGAGAATTTGTGATGCTCCATCCTCTTGAACCTATCAAACATTTTCTGCTCCTCAGCAGACATAACATGTTACACCTAGAAAAATTCCCCGTTAGTGTACGGTGAATAGACGAGCGAGGGGTATGATGTATACGAGGGTTGGATAAGTAAGAGATAGTACTTGATGATCCTAATTAAGATTTCCAAAGACATCCGAGCTAAGGAGAGAAAGTTGTTAAGGGGAGTGAGTCGCAAGTCGAGTGTAACGGATAAGAATTATGAGTATTAAGTTAATGATGTCTTAATGACCCTTTGAGGAAGAGATATAAAATCCCTTAGAATGGTATTGAAGTAAGGAACAAATGTTAAGAAAGTTCCATAAGGATCGGAGATCAAACGAGTCGTCGAAAGAACTCTCAGAAAACTGGGCAAACATACGGCCAGTATGTCTGGCCGTATAAGATCTACGAACCGTATGTCCAGCCGTAGATCCAGCCCAGCATGTCATGATTCACTGGACCAAATATACGGTTCAACATACGGTCAGTAGATTTTATACGGACCGTATGTTGGTCCGTATATCTTGGTCGGGCTGAACTTGAGTTTTATATAAGGGACTCTTTTCATTTCATTTTATTTCATCCTCCACCATTCAAGAAACCTATAGAGTGTTCCATACATTTCATCCATAAGAAAACAAGAGAAATCAAAGATCAACAACAAGAAATCAAGTGAATCAAGTGAAGGAAACCCATTAAAAGTCATACAAATCAAGAAAACCCAAGAGAGATGAAATAGGGTTTTGTGCAAGAAGTGTATCATCAATCAAGGCTTGTTCCTTCATCAACTAAGGTAAGTTTCATGACCTATTCATGTTAATTGAAGTGTTATTAAGTTGAAACACATGGATGGTAGAAGTGTATAGCAAATGGGTCATCAAATGTGTGAATAGTATTATTATGGAGTAGTAGTTGGATTGAATTATGGAAATGAATATGTTAATGTTATGAATGTGTTATAAATGATATTTAGAACATGAGATACGCATTGGATATGAAAGAATGCGACGATAGACTTTTGTCATAATTATGAAAAATTGAAGTAAAGTTATGAAATGCGAATCATGTGAATGGATGACGATTGTTGTTAGTGATATTGTGATGGTTGTTATGAATGTTGGACTTGATATGGAATGTGGAGGAAAGTAGTATAAACAAAGGAAATGCTGCCCAAATTTCTATAGCTTTAGTAAGCATGTTTTCACGATGATATAGCTAATGTTGATATGAATTATCTTGAAGGTATAAACGAGTGCATTAAAGGAGAACGACCAAGAGATAGAATAATTAAACGACAAAGGTATGTGAGGCTAATCCTTTCTTTCTAAGGCATGAGTCCTATGGCATGAGTCCTATGGCATGAATTCCCTCTTTCTTATGAATGTTCCATCTTCAAGAAGACTAGGAGCCCTTTGTTCATGAATAGCCATACGAGATAAGAGATATGCTATGATTATGATAACGTTAATGACAAGCTAAGTCTAGAGATGCTATAGTCTATGATATGATGCTCCTATTAAGCTAATGAAGCTATCCCTAGTTCATTGATGTTGATTATTACATACACTCACCTTATGCTTGTTCCTTCAAGGTGAGGCAGAATACCTATGAATGCTCATAACAACATCGGGGGTCCACGACCTTACGTCACCCCGATAAAGTATGATTATCTATGAGCCCCTATGCATGTATTGCTATAAGTATATTATTATGAGTTATGATAAATGTATTATGATGAGCATATGATGATATTACACCGTGCCTATATGGCCGGGCGATCCCGCCATGGCGGGCGGCTATACACCATGGCCAAATGGCATGGGCGGACACCACTAGTGGGCGGCATGAGATGATACCCGGACGCGGGAGGCACGACGCGAGCTAATGCTATTGCTAATGATATTGATTGTCACACCGCACCTATATGGTCCGGTAGCTTATGTATTTATACATTTATGCATATATGATATGATGATGAGTATGAAAGTAAGCCAGCATGTATTACTTCCTTTATGATTCAGTCAGTTACAGATTGCTCCTCATTGATGCCTCTTTATTTCATCGATATCTTATTATTGTTTATGCCTTACATACTCAGTACAATATTCGTGCGCGTCCTTTCTTTGGACGGCGTGTTCATACCCACGAGTGTGACGGGGAGGTGATCCAGACTCATAGGAGCTAGCGGCTGATTTGAGAGCACTCCATTTTTCGGAGGTTCCATTGATTATTATTTTGGTACACATGTATATATTTATTCATGGTTGGGCACGACGGGGTCCTGTCCCGTCCATATGTCTAGTACTCTAGAAGAGGCTCGTAGATACGCAATGTGGGTAGCATGATCCCATAGTTTGTATGTATATGTATGTGCGTGCATATATATTATTTTGATAGCCAAAGGGCTTATGTTTATGTTATATCCCGTATTTTGTACATTGGGACATTCCGAGCTAACTACGATAAGTTAAGGACAAGACTATTTCGGGATACGAGGTTGAGACTTTTGACCTCCGATTTTGGTTTAAGGCATAAGTTGCTTATGGATTTATTGGTATGGAATATTAAGGAAAATTTTGGGTTAAAAGTGAATTATGAAAAGTTAAATATTTCATGAAACAAGCCAAGTTGGCCGTGTGGCATGGTGTGGGTTCCCACCCATGGCTTGGCTAATTTTAATTCATCCAAGCCATGTGTGGGGCATGTTCCACATGGATGAATTATATATGTACATAATAGATGACAAAGCAAGCCAATTAGTCATCTTTATACACTTAGAAGCTTGGAGAAACATGGAGAAAAAGAGAGAAGAGAATTCGGCCAAGGCTGGCCGAATATGGTCCATGAAAAATCTTGATCAAAAAATATTTTCTTCTAGGTTTTCAACCAATTGGAAGGTCCTAATTAACGTGGAGTAGTTGTTGGAGCAAGCAAAGCATTCATTCTTGCAAGGCTCAACCCTAGCCAAGTTGAAGAACTAAGTGGAAAAGGTAAGGTTCAATCTTCTTTTACATGTGTTATGGATGGTCTGAACGTGTTGTAGTGTGTGAAAATGGATGAAAATCATGAAATGTTGTATGTTGGTGCTTGACCGTATATGGGCTGTTTTGTATGACAAGGATGAACAAATTTTACTTAGTGTTTTGGTTGTTGTTGTGGATTCTATGATGTAAAATGAAGGTTTAATGATCCAAGTTGAAGTGGTAATCGTGTGGGCTGTTTTGGAATTTAATGTGATTCTAATATAGTTTTTTGAATTTATGAGAATGATGTTGTTAACATGTGGATTATTGGTATAGTTCATGAATTTGGAAGAAATAAATGTGTTGTTGTTGTTCTTATTGAATTTGGAAGGTTTCGGGTTATGTTGCATGTTGGTTGGGTTGTTTTGAATATTGTGTGGATTGGTTGGAGTGTTCTTGAGTCGTGTTTGAATGGTTTCGGATTAGTGCTTGAATGTGTGAGCATTGATGTTGGCTTGATTATATGTGGTTGATTTGAATATAAATGGAATGTTGTCGAATTATATAGAAAAGAGTTACTAACGTTAGAATGCGTTTTGAATCACTTATTGATGTTATTAGTATGGTTGTTGGTATTGTTGTTGACGATTTGGCCGAGTTGAATTCTCGGGGTTGTTGAATTTACGGAAATCTTTTAATTTACGTAAATGAAGTGCTAGCTTAGAATTGGATTCCTAAGTGCTTATGGCTAATGTTTGGTGCCTAATGGCGTTGTGTAGATCTTGGGAAGCCCGAGACTTAAGTTCGGATTAGCTAAGGAAGCGGACAAGGTATGTAAAGCCTAACCTTTATTTCTTTTGGCATGTCTTAGTTGTAAGTAGGCTATGATATGAGCCTCGGGGTAACTCTATTCTTAAGATCCGAGCATGTCTACGATTCTTATTCACTTCTTAATGTTGGCATTCTTAATGTGGTTGAACAATGATCCTTATGTCTTTGGTATGATTGGATTTCAAATGTTGCGTAAAGAGTTTTTGTTCTTAAAGGATTCTATGTCGTATAAGGTCCGTAACTTTCATAGACGAGCTCGGATCGCTTCGATATGTTCGTAGAAGGTTCTATAACGAATAATGCCTCTAACTTTCATAGGCGGGCTCCGATTGGTTAGATACTTGTCCGTGATCCCCGAGACTTTCCTTTGCATAGTTCTGACGACTTTTTGAAAGAACTTAACATGATTATCGTTTGATACTCGAGTGTGATTTGTCTACGTATCTATTGAGTCTTAAAAGCTGATTTTTATGCATATGGTTACTCACGACTCTGCTCGTGCATTACATTGTTACATCTTTCGCCGAGTCCCGGGCCGGTTATATCATCGTACGCACTATGTTATATTCGGAGTATGATGTGTTATGGTTCTACGAGTCCCTAGAGAAGGCGAAGTCTGCTTATATTACGGTGTTATGATGTGTTGTGGTGTTATGATGTGTTATGGCGCTATGATGTGTTACGGAGATGTTACGGAGATATGAAATCTTCCGGAGTATGATGTGTTATGGTGCCAATGACGGGAGGGCGACCATATTCCCTGAGCCCCATGCATGATTTGTGTTTTAAAAAGTAAGCATTTTGATATTCTTGATATTGTACTTATTTTCTGTACTTCTTGTTCCGACTATGATCCTGTTTACTGTATTTCATGTTTTGCATACTTAGTACATATTTCGTACTGACCCCCTTTTTTCGGGGGCTGCGTTTCATATTGCGGATGTACGGATACTAGTTTTGGTGATACGCTTAGGATTTCCGTTCGGCTATTTTGGAGCGCTCACTTGTTCCCGGAAATTATATCTTGGGTACGGATACCTTGTTATATATGTGTATGTATATATACTATTCGGGGGTACGGCGGGGCCTGTCTGTCGTGTGATTGTTATTACTCTTGGGGTACGTAGACACGTATGTGTGGGTTGTGGGCGATCGCTGTTCGATTGTGTACGTGTGATTTGTGTTACGGCGTCCCCCTGCATTATGACGACCTTGTTGGCTTATGTGCGATTCATACGCGAAAGTTGTGACGACGTATGTATATATATTTGGGACGACTTTGGGCGACGTATCACTTTTACGTATGTATAAGATGCGGTTATGCTAACTATGATGCGCGTTTGATCTTTGTATATGTATAAGTTATGTGTGTGTTGTTTTGTTAATGGGTGTGTACGGGTGCCGGTTCGGGCACTAGTCACGGCCTACGAGGTTGGTCGTGACAAAAGTGGTATCGGAAAACGCGATTCGTCCTAGGGAATGTCTACGGACCGTGTCCCGCGAGTCTTGTTTATGGTGTGAAGCCGGCCACGCTTATAAACGAGGGCTGCGGGGCATTTAGGAATCGGTGACCATTCTTGTCTTAGATCGTGCGATAGAGCCAAGTCATAGGAAATGAGATTCCTTATACTAACTTTTGATTTCAGCAGAAGGACGACATCGACAGAAGAAAGTGATCGACGATATTGGAAGTTACAAAGCACGCAGGTAAGCAAAGGCACGAAAGATATGTCGGGTAAGGTATTGAGGTACGATTGTAATGTAAAGTTAAAAATTAGAAGGGAAAAGTGGTCAGGAAAGGCTAACAAGTGCAGTTCGAGTTGGACATACGAGGTAAGTCCATCATTTTCATACTGTTGTTGATATTGGGAGCCCTGTTGGCCCTGTGAGGCATTGTTGGTGTTATATCTCGCATTTTATGCGTATTCGGAAAAGTTGAAAATGAATCGGAATGGTAGGAATTAAGGTTCTAATTGGATTCTACTTAATGTGCATGGGATGTTTAAGGAAATATTGACGTGGAAATATTAGGAGAGGCTAAGGCGGAAAGAGAAATTTGCAAAATAGGGTTATGAAAATAATGCGGAAGACTTGGGGCAAAATGGTAATATTAGAAAAGTCGAGGGCAAAATGGGAATTTCACATAAGGGTTCAAGAATATTCCTAAAAGGGGCCTAATGGCCATGTGACAAAAAAAAAAAAAAAAAGAAAAGAAAGAAAAGATGACAACAAAATAATAAGTCATCTTTTAGAAATAAAAGGAAAATGGAAGAAAAATCTAGAGAGGGCATGTGCCCTACCATGCATGTAAGTAGGATGAATATATATATAAGAGAGTGGAAAAAGAGCTATGGGAAATCTTGCTTCCAAAATTATTTTCTTGTGGTTTCCATACTAATTCATGGTCCCTTTACAACTTGGTGCACTTGGTTTGGAAGAATAAGCATTGGTTTTCTCAATTCAACACTTGAGGAAGTGAAGAAGTTTGGAGAAAAAGGTAAGATTTCATTCCATTTATTTATGTTATGAAGGTTGGTTTGTGTTGTGGAATATGTAAATGAGTAGAATAGATAGGAATATGGAAGGTTTGCATGGTAAAGGTGTATGTAAGCATGTGGCCGAATGCATGGAATATGGTGTAGTTAGAATGAGTTAAATTTTATGTTGTATTTTAGTTGTGGTTATTGTGGAGTTTGTATTAGAAATGAAAGTTGAACAAAATTGGATGAAGTTGGAATTGTACATGTTGGCCGTGGCTTAGGTAGAGAGTGAATTAATGATGGATTTATCTTGTTTAATATGTTAGTTGTGTTGTTGTGATCATTACAATGTAAATGAAGCAATTATGGGTTGAGTTGGTATGAAAACGGAATGTAGGAATTTATGTTGTATTTGTATGATTTTATGACATTATGGAAATTGAGATATTAGAGTGTGAATCATGATGATTATTGATGAACTTGGAGGGTAGGAATATGTTATGAATATGTATGTTAAAGATTGGAAGATTTGGATAAATTATGACTTTGGTGGAAAGTTGTGTATTTTGTATAATTTGTGTATATATGGTAGAAATGGTATGAAATGCTTCCGAATGGCATTGTAATGATTCTAGTTAGTAATGAATATGAATATGATAGTATTGATTTGGACACGTGAAGTCGGAATGGAAGTTATGGTATTATGTTGGAAAGTTGATTAGTTGTATCATATTGTGTTTTATTGTGGTTGTCGATGTTGTTGTTGGGTTGTTGTTGACTATTTTGAGCCGAGTTGAATCTCGGGGTGTCACGTTTATAGGGGAAGTCTTTGCCGCCGAAATTTCGGTAGCCAAATAGAAACCAAAGATTGAAATGTCAGCTTGCATGAATAGTAACCGGTAAAGATGACCATTTGCAGATTTTCGACGAAACGGGATTTGATTTTTGGCAATCGTGAAGAGCAGGAAAGGTATGTAAAGCTTTCTGTTTTCTTTTCATGGCACGATATAAGTGTGCTAGCTTCGGTTTCGACCCTTGAGTCACTCCTACCTTCCGGAATTTGTATCTAAAGTTGAGCCGTTTTTGTTCAATTGAATTGACCCCAATTAGGCTCCATTTGGCTAGAACACACTTTGACCTCAAAAACTTTTTAAACCTGATCCGATCATTCTAAAACACTTACCAACGATATTACGAGGTTCAACGAGCGTGTACGCCACCTCATTTGACCCGAGGTGGGCCCACTATTCCCGATCTACCCTTTTGTGTTTATAACTTGTCTTCGAGCGGTTTTAAAGGAGCGTTTTAACTACCTCTACTTATTACTTAAAAATTGTTTTAAATATTTCGTTAAGTCCTATGAAACGTTTTGATATGTATTTTAACTCCGAACGTTCTGTTCCGACATAATCCACCGTGATGTCCGAAAGGTACGTACTATGACTCCGTCCGATTTCATTGATTTGGTTTGACATCTGATATGCCTCATCGAGTCTCTGGAAATATGTATGTTATTTTTATTGCATTAGTTTCTCACTACTCCACTCGTGGATGCCTCAATGTTTCCCCCACTGAGCCCGGCCAGGATGTGTTCTCAAGCGCTCCTCCGCATTGTTCGTCGTGCCTCGATGTGGGGGCAGGTATGACATGTACATGGGTCCGAAGTATGATGTGCCATGTACATATATTTTGATATCTGATCTGATTATGTGATGTGATGTGGCCACTTGGTATGTTATGATCTGTTTCGGAGATATTCCCTACTCTGAAGTATGATGTGTTTTGGCGCGGGACGAAGGAAAGCGCACGTTTCGTTCACCGAGTCCCATAGCGGGGCGGCTTTGGCATATGCTTTGTGCATCGCATTACTTATGATATACGGTATGCATTTTTGACTACCTATGCATCTCATTTGTTTTCCACATTCGTCGTTCGATTTTAACGTTACTTATTACGGTCTCGCTTTACATATTCGGTACATTTTCGTGCGACCCCCCTTTCTTCGGGGGGCGTTTCGTGCGCGCGGTACGACATTTGATTTCCGATTCGCCCGCCTAGGTTGTTTGCTCACGGTTGAAGTCCTTTGTCCGGGCCCGTATTTTGGTATAAAATTTTCTGTCGCATATGTACGTATTTATTCGGGTACGGCGGGGCCACGTCCCGTCATATGATTATGTTTTGTTACGAGAGGTACGTAGACATGTAGTGTGGGTTCGTATATGCTCGTGAGTGTTGCGTACGATTATGGCTTATCTATGTTTTGTGACGGCCTTATCGGCCTTCGTGCGTCATGCCCGGCTGGACTATAATTATTATTTCTCGTTTATTTGTAATATCTGCTAATTTAGGTTAAGGTACGTATGAGTGCCCAACTAGGGCACGTGTCGCGGCCTACGGAGTTGGGTCGTGACGGTTGGTATTTCCTGCGTGCAGGTTTTGAGATAGTTAGAAATATAGAGGAAACTCTGCCGAAATTTTCCAAGAAATAAAAAGAGAATGAGATATGGGTTTGTGATATGCCTTGAATGGTTGTGTCAATAGTAAGGATAGGATTTGGCTAAGTTTCAAGTACGGCTGACCTTGAGAAATAAGTTAACTGCTGAATTGATGTTAAGGATAAGATTGACCAGAAAGGGTAAAAGGTTAAGAAGTGTTACACTATAAGATTGATTACGAACAGGATATTATGTGAATATAATAAGGATTGTTATGGAAATGAGCAAAGCCTAGCGAGGACTAAAAGATATGACGTGATCTATGTGACTAAAGTATAAAGGTGAGCTATTGACCAAAAAAAAAATGGGATTTATGAAGTTCTCCTATAGGGAAAGTTCAGAACAGAGAATGAGATAACGGTAATGATAGCGAGCACAAAAGAAGAAGGCGTTAATTGGAAGAAGGAGATGGAAAGAAGAGCGGGCGAGATAACAGTGCAGAAATAGATGATGACATGTGTAGCTGAGAACACGAGTAATATCAGTGACAGAACTATGAAAGACCAAACTATAGAAAGATGAGAAACGAGGTAGAATGAGTGCTAGGAAATGACTGGTATGATAAGAACAAATAGGGATGAGCAGAATATGGTTTGAAAATGAGAAAGGGATTATGTAGGAGTAGTATTTTCCAAAGGACATAGAGGTATTATAAAATTCCTCGTGCGCAGAAAAGAAGGACGGACATAGACTGGGAAAAATATGGTAAGGGGGATACTAAAGGAAGCACCCAAGATAGACGTAGTTAAATGAGTACGAATATGGAACAAAAAGGGAATACATAGCTATGAATTTAAAGGTGTAGTGCGACGACATGGTGATAAGACAAGACTAATATGGAGACGAACTTGATATGTTTTTGAGTAAGTTAGAAGCCTGTGTTGGGTACACAGTAAGGGTAAAATGGCATAAAGCATAAAGGGGTACTGCGTGCACACGACTTCACCTCGAAAATAATGGAATCTTTAAGCGACAAAAACGGTAGGCTTAAGGAACAGATGGTGCAATATAATTTCATCAAAAGAAACAGATGATATAGGTTGAGGTAAAGATGCTACTTCAAGAGAACTTTGGACACTTATCATTGGAATATAAGTGCCACCTAACTGAGAATTTGGAATGCCTACAAGTATTAGATAATTATTGATTGGAGTAAGAGACCCTTTCTAATTCGGCGGGAGATGCGTTATGAGAACGTTTTGAAATTTGTTAAGACTCCAATTTACTCCATATTAGGTGATGAAGGCCATGCGGTGAGGTGGACGCTATTATACCAGCGTTAGAGCATCGTATTTCATCAGAGTTTCAAGGTTAAGCGTGCCGGGTGAGAGAAATTTTAGGATGGCGACCCCTGAAGTGTTACGAAAGTCTTATAAACTCAGACATAGGAAGCAAATGAGAAGCTAGGGTAGCATAAGAGAAATTAGAGTATACATAGTGGGCAGAAACCTTAAGAGGTCACATAGAACGAGGCAGACTGAACCGGTGAAAAGAAAGAAGGTGCATTACAGCTTTAGAAGCAGGGTAAGTTGAATAGCGTTTGGAAATATTTTGTAAACAAGATGGTAGCAATTATGTATACGTATGTATATGATATCCCATACATGGATGTATCAGCGGGTATGTGTATCCTGGCAATCGACGTTGCGGTATATTGGAAAGCAATAATCGGACAAGGTAACGAAGCTCAAGTGAGAAAAAATGGCACAAATGTTATAAGGCAAGATGATGTTGTTTTCACTACAGGTTAAGCTCGGAAAGTTCTAATATAATGACACTTGGAAAAGAAAGAAAGTGAGTAGAGGGAAGGTAAGGTGACCAAAATGTCGAAAAAGCAAAAGAGTAAGAAACGAGGGGAGTAAAGCCTCCAAGAGAGACGACGGGAAAGGCACGACACTATTTGGATAAAAATTTGAGGGTAGGCGTGTGAGAGGGATAGAGTGTGGTAGTACGGAACAAAAGAGGAATGTGTGGGGTTGAAGAACAGACTTCGACAAGTGGGACGGAAGAATAGTGACCACAATGATGGATATCTAAAAAATTATTATTATTGGTGTATTAGGACCTCCTTAATAAAGGGAGGAAGAACATAATGGACTTGTAAGGGATTATGGCGTTCTCATGCTCCAAAAGAGGAAATTTATTAACTCGGAGCCAGGGTTCGAAACGACTGCCAATACAAGGAAATCGAAGACACATATACTTGTGTTATGAGAGAATCGTAAGGGAGTAAGAATTTTCGTAGCCCTATGCTTTTGGATTGTATTGTAAGATTTGAGGATAAAGGTTAAAGAAACAACAGGCGTAAAAACTAAAGGAATAGTTGTGGCAAGATCCCAAGGATTTAGTTTGAACTCGAATTATGAATTGCCATAAGTGTAGTTGTACTGTGAAGGGTAGCGAAGGGTGCAGAACCATTATACTCACTAGCGACAAAGTCATGTTGGGTGAGCACTCGGAATGTAAAGGTAAATGGTGATAAGGATGTAAGGACTAATGACGTTGACTATTGATCCGCAAATGAGTCTTAGCACAGTATATCACCCTCAGACTAACGGACAGACCGAGCGTACTATTCAGACGCTAGAAGATATGTTGCGGGCATGTGTTATTGATTTCAGAGGTAGCTGATATGATTATTTTGCCACTTGTTGAGTTCGAGCTTATAATAATAGCTACCATTCTAGTATCCGGATATGTACAGGCGAGGCGTATGGCAGGATGCGATCACCGATTGGTCGGTTCGATGTAGCGAAACTAAGATAATTGGCCCGTATATGATTCAGCAAGCGTTGGTAAAGTGAAACTCATTCGGGAACGATTATTAGCAGCTCAGAGTCGACAGAAATCATATGCAGATAATCAACGTCGACACTTAGAGTTCCAGGTCGGCGATTGGTATCTTTGAAAGTGTCACCATGAAGGGTGTTATGGAATATATTGTACGTTTGGAAATTCCAAAGTCGTCGTGGAAAGTTAAGGGCGAGACCATTTTCAGAAATTTTCTTAATGAACGAGTCGTTATAAATATTATTTATGACTATTGTTAGTACGGAAATATTGTGAAAGGTTAAGGGCGAGAGGAGAAATTCGCAAAATGGGCCGTGGAAATAATGCGGAAGGTTAGGGACAAAATGGTAATATTGAGAAAAGTCGAGGGGCAAAATGGGAATTTCACCCAAGTTTCATGAAAATTCTAAAGAGGCCATATTGGCCATGTGACAAAAAGAGAAGAAAGATGACCAAAAAAAAAAAGGGAAAAAGAAAATAAATAAAGTCATCTTTTCTTAAAAATTTCAAGAAAATTCTAGAGAGGCATGTGCCTCTCACATGATGGGGGAAATTATATATATATATATATATGCTCATTCATCTTCTAACATAAGATGAACTTGGAAAAAAAAAAGAAGAGAGCAAGAACAAGCCTAGGCCATTCGGCCAAGCTCCTTAATTTTTGCCCCTTGAGATTTTGTCCCAAAAATTATTATCTTGTTGTATTTATACTAAGTCAAGGGTCCTCTTTAACATGGTATGATTAGTGAGGCAAGAAAATCATTCATTTTTGCAAACTCACAATTTTACTCAAGTGAAGAAGTTGAAGAAGAAAGGTATGGTTTCAACCTCCTTTATGGGTTATGAAGGTTTTGTTTATGTTATGGGACATAGAAATGAGTAGAAATCATAAAAATATGGATGTTGGCATAGTGGCCGTGTATGCATGTATGTAGCCGTGCATGTATGGGTGTAGAAGTAGTGATTCAAACATCTTATTTAAGTGTTTTGGTTGTAGTTGTTGTGGACTCTATATTGGCAATGAAAGTTTGATGATTTTGGTTAAGGTTGTGAATGTTGGTGGGTTGGCCGTGTAGTATATATGTTGTGTAGGAAAATGAATAAATTTCTATGTAGTAATTTGATTGTTGTTGATGTGTATTCTATGACAAAAATGAGAATTTGATGGTTTAAATTGATGTTGGAATTGATATGGGCTGATTTGGAAGTGAATATAATGTTAGTGTCGTTTCTCTATTTATGAGTCTAATGTTGCTAAGGTGTGCATTGTTGAGGAAGTTTATGGATTTGGAGAATAAAATATGGTAGTTGATGAATTTGGAGGAAAGAATTGTGCTGGCCATGTTCTTGTTGAATTGGAACATTTCGGGTAAGGTTGTGTTTCGGATTGGCTTATTTGAATATTGTATGAATTGTTGGAAGTGTTCTTGAATCGTGTTTGGAAGGTTTTGGATTGTTACTTGGGTATGCGATCGTTGGCATTAGTTCGGGTACATGTAGTTGAATTAAATAGCATTGAATATGGAAATGTATCTTGGGTCGGTTGTTGGTATTATTGTTGATAGTTTGGCCGGGTTGAATTCCCGGATTCTTTGATGTTGATTTGGGCCGAGCCATATTCTCGGGACGGAGTAATTACGGAGGAGATGCTTTGCCCAAATTTTTGTAGACAAGTGAAGAATGGAAGATTTGAAAACAGAAAGTCTACTATTGACAATTGGTGAACATGACCATTTGCAAATTTTGGGCGAAACGGGATTCGAGATTGGACGAGCATAAGACGTCCGAAAGGTATGTAAGGCTTACCCTTTCTTTCTCGGCATGTCCTAGATATACTAGGCTTGAAATTGGACCTCGGGGACAACTCTACTCTCGGAATTCATGTCCAAAAATTGCCCTTTTTCTTTCAATAGAATTGAATCATTTATCTTGCTAATGGTTTGAAAATTTGTTTAAATGCCTAGAACTTGAACAAATGGAACCCGATTGCCTTAGAACTATTATGAATGACATCATGAAGTGTAAAATCATGTAAGTAAGGTACGTCACCTCAGTTGACCCGAAGTGGGCCCACAAACCCCGAGACCTATGTATATCGTCCTATTTGCCTTACTTCCGCATGAAAAGTACTGGAAACCTTTGGCCAATGTTCCGAGCTTGCTATAAGTGTCTGGTAACTCAGATAAAATATTATGGTTTGACTATTCTGATATAAACGCTCCGGTATGAATAATCTGATTTGAATATTCTGACATAAGCATTCCGATGTACATGTTCTGGCATAAGCATTCGATTATAAGTATTTGAAGGTAAATATTCGGATATGTATATGATCTGACATAAGTATTCCGGTCTAAGTATTCTGGTATAAACAATCCGTCATGAAAATTTCGATATGAGTATTCTGGTATGAATGTTTGACATAAGTATTCTCGCTATGACTATTTGGGTATGAATCATGTAACCTGAGTATTCTGATGCGAGTATCCTTATAAGTCCTAATGTTTTCCATACACGACTCCGGATCGCTTGGAAAGTCCGAAGAGGTTTCTGCATGTCAAATGCTTATAACTCTCCGATGCTAACTCGGAAGAACCCGAAACTTGTTCTGATTCTTCAGATGTTAATAAGCGTATGTATTCATCGAGTCTGATTCTATATGCATATGTTTCTGCACTACTCTGCTCGTGCGCGACTCAATGTATCTTTCACTGAGTCCCGGGCCAGGGCATGTTATGATCTCGTGTGTACGTCACGATACGATTCTGATTCACTGAGTCCCGGGCCAGGACATGTTATCGTGCACTTCTCTGCATTATTCACCGAGTCCCTCGTACTTGCGGGCCGGGACACGTTATCTGTATGTACTTACGATTTGATGGTACGGGGATGGTGGCCAGGACGGCATATTATGATTATTCACCGAGACCCGCAGTAGAGGGCCGGGACACGTTATGTATACTTGGCACATGATCCTGATATGCATGATTCTACTTCACCGAGTCCCTTAACAAAGGGCCGGGACACGTTATTTGCATATATGACTTATGAATCTGATATATGATCCTATTTACCGAGTCCCTCATTAGAGGTCCGGGACACGTTATATGCATCCGTGATCCATGACTTTGACATACATTTATGAGTCTATCCACCGAGTTCCTCACAGGAGGGCCGGGACATGTTACTCTGACACATCTCTGTACGTCTGACTCCGAATACGAATCTGTCTGACATATCTCTGTACGTCTGACTCCGAATACGAATCTGTCTGACATATCTCTGTACGTCTGACTATGATTACGAATCTGTTCGGTATACCTCTGTACGTCTGCGTCTGATATACGACATCGTCTGGACATTCTGTACGTTCGCACCCTTCGGACGTGCGGTCTGCGATTGTAAAATAAGCATTTTGGTAGTCTATTTGACCTACTTACTCTCTGTACCCTTTGCTGACGTATGAGACCGGTGTGTATGGACTGTGTCTGAACGGTAAGTGTCTGTATTTCCGAGTAGTGTATGTGTCTGATAGTTCTCGTCGTTCGGTCATAGTTCTCGTTACTTTGTGTTGCATGCCTTACATACTCGCACATTGTCCGTACCGACCCCCGTCTTCGGGGGGGCGCGTTTCATGCCGCGCGGTACTCCCGGATGAGTAGCTGAAGTTATTACAGAAGATGTTCCAGCGGAGACGGCAAGCTCTACTTTCCCAGAGCACTGCCAAGTCAGAGTTGGTCTGTCATGATTTCTGGATCTGTGTTAGAGACTTTGCAGACAGCGTCGTGGGTGTTGGTTGTCAGTCTGTAAGCGGCTCCATCAGCCGACATGTCGATTTGTGTTATGTAGTAAATTGTGTACAATTACAGATTTTGTCAGATTTGAAAGCTTCATTATGTATTTGATGATTATTCAGTTTAGAGATTTGAAAAAAATTTATGTGCGTAATAAGAGTCTGTGGGTTCGCTCGGCTCCGGATGTGGGGTCGGGTGCCCATCACGTCCCATGGAATTGGGGCGTGACAAAGTGGTATCAGAGCGAGGTCTGTCCGTGGGGTTGTCTGCAAAGTCGTGTCCGGTAGAGTCCTGTTTATGGTGTGAAGCGCGCCACATTTATAAACAGGAGGCTACGGGGCATTTAGGAATTGTTGACCTTCTTTCTGTCATAGATCGTGCGATAGAGCCAAGACATAGGAGAATGAAATAAGAAATTCCATCTGTAAGCCTTACATACGATGAAAGGAGGTAAATGTGGATATATCTGATCAGTTACCCGAGACTGACAGTTTTGGATGGCAAGAATGTGATATGAAGTTATATACTCTGTAAGGTATTGCTGGCATTCGCGGTGTACAGATTTTGGCTAATAAGAATTGGTAAAGGTAGTATGGAAGATTAAAAGGGTAAAATAGTAAATGTACAAGAAAGGACGTGCTACGAGCATGTGTCGGAATCTGTGAAAGTTTGACTGGCTCCAGATTATGTGATAAAGGCCATATGAAAAAGCGTATGCGATTATATCAGTAATAAAGCACCGAATTCCATCAAAAATTCGAGGTTAAGCGTGCTCAGGCGGGAGCAATTTCAGGATGGGTGACCCCCTGGGAAGGAAGCAAGAAATTCTAAAGATTTAGTTGCAAAGGACAAATGAGGAACCAGGATGGCCTAAGCGAAGTCAGACTATATGAGATGATTGGAGACCACAAAAGGCTACGCAAAGATGCGACAGGCCCGATTAAAGAAGAAATGAAAAGTATGTCACGGTTCTGAAATTTGGATAGGCTTGAATAGTGTCTGGAAGTATTCTGTGGGTTAGTTGATACTAATTATATGTGCCTATGTGTATGAACATGTACGATATCCCATATGTGAAGGCATCGACAGAAAGAGAAGAGAAAACTTATGGTAAGAAATTTTGCTATGTTGTGCGTAGAGTCGAAAAGAAGAACTGTCGGTTTGTGAAGGAACCCCTCCCGAAGTGCTACAAGACCCCGTGAGGTCAATTGAACATTCGAGGACGAATGTTCTAAAGGGGGGGAGGATGTTATAGCCCGTATATTGTACGTTTGGAAATTCCAAAGTCGTCGTGGAAAGTTAAGGGCGAGACCATTTTCAGAAATTTTCTTAATGAACGAGTCGTTATAAATATTATTTATGACTATTGTTAGTACGGAAATATTGTGAAAGGTTAAGGGCGAGAGGAGAAATTCGCAAAATGGGCCGTGGAAATAATGCGGAAGGTTAGGGACAAAATGGTAATATTGAGAAAAGTCGAGGGGCAAAATGGGAATTTCACCCAAGTTTCATGAAAATTCTAAAGAGGCCATATTGGCCATGTGACAAAAAGAGAAGAAAGATGACCAAAAAAAAAAAAGGGAAAAAGAAAATAAATAAAGTCATCTTTTCTTAAAAATTTCAAGAAAATTCTAGAGAGGCATGTGCCTCTCACATGATGGGGGAAATTATATATATATATATGCTCATTCATCTTCTAACATAAGATGAACTTGGAAAAAAAAAAAAAGAGAGAGCAAGAACAAGCCTAGGCCATTCGGCCAAGCTCCTTAATTTTTGCCCCTTGAGATTTTGTCCCAAAAATTATTATCTTGTTGTATTTATACTAAGTCAAGGGTCCTCTTTAACATGGTATGATTAGTGAGGCAAGAAAATCATTCATTTTTGCAAACTCACAATTTTACTCAAGTGAAGAAGTTGAAGAAGAAAGGTATGGTTTCAACCTCCTTTATGGGTTATGAAGGTTTTGTTTATGTTATGGGACAAAGAAATGAGTAGAAATCATAAAAATATGGATGTTGGCATAGTGGCCGTGTATGCATGTATGTAGCCGTGCATGTATGGGTGTAGAAGTAGTGATTCAAACATCTTATTTAAGTGTTTTGGTTGTAGTTGTTGTGGACTCTATATTGGCAATGAAAGTTTGATGATTTTGGTTAAGGTTGTGAATGTTGGTGGGTTGGCCGTGTAGTATATATGTTGTGTAGGAAAATGAATAAATTTCTATGTAGTAATTTGATTGTTGTTGATGTGTATTCTATGACAAAAATGAGAATTTGATGGTTTAAATTGATGTTGGAATTGATATGGGCTGATTTGGAAGTGAATATAATGTTAGTGTCGTTTCTCTATTTATGAGTCTAATGTTGCTAAGGTGTGCATTGTTGAGGAAGTTTATGGATTTGGAGAATAAAATATGGTAGTTGATGAATTTGGAGGAAAGAATTGTCTTGGCCATGTTCTTGTTGAATTGGAACATTTCGGGTAAGGTTGTGTTTCGGATTGGCTTATTTGAATATTGTATGAATTGTTGGAAGTGTTCTTGAATCGTGTTTGGAAGGTTTTGGATTGTTACTTGGGTATGCGATCGTTGGCATTAGTTCGGGTACATGTAGTTGAATTAAATAGCATTGAATATGGAAATGTATCTTGGGTCGGTTGTTGGTATTATTGTTGATAGTTTGGCCGGGTTGAATTCCCGGATTGCTGTTGATGTTGATTTGGGCCAAGCCATATTCTCGGGACGGAGTAATTACAGAGGAGATGCTGCCCAAATTTTTGTAGACAAGTGAAGAATGGAAGATTTGAAAAGTGAAAGTCTACTATTGACAATTGGTGAACATGACCATTTGCAAATTTTGGGCGAAACGGGATTCGAGATTGGACGAGCATAAGACGTCCGAAAGGTATGTAAGGCTTACCCTTTCTTTCTCGGCATGTCCTAGATATACTAGGCTTGAAATTGGACCTCGGGGACAACTCTACTCCTCGGAATTCATGTCCAAAAATTGCCCTTTTTCTTTCAATAGAATTGAATCATTTATGCTGCTAATGGTTTGAAAATTTGTTTAAATGCCTAGAACTTGAACAAATGGAACCCGATTGCCTTAGAACTATTATGAATGACATCATGAAGTGTAAAATCATGTAAGTAAGGTACGTCACCTCAGTTGACCCGAAGTGGGCCCACAAACCCCGAGACCTATGTATATCGTCCTATTTGCCTTACTTCCGCATTTAAAAGTACCGGAAACCTTTGGCCAATGTTCCGAGCTTGCTATAAGTGTCCGGTAACTCGGATAAAATATTATGGTTTGACTATTCCGATATAAACGCTCCAATAATCGATTTGAATATTCGACATAAGCATTCCGATGTACATGTTACGGCATAAGCATTCGATTATAAGTATTTGAAGGTAAATATTCGGATATGTATATGATACGACATAAGTATTCCGTAAGTATTCGGTATAAACAATCCGTCATGAAAATTTCGATATGAGTATTCGGTATGAATGTTTGACATAAGTATTCTCGCTATGACTATTTGGGTATGAATAAAGTATTCTGCGAGTATCCTTATAAGTCCTAATGTTTTCCATACACGACTCCGGATCGCTTGGAAAGTCCGAAGAGGTTTCTGCATGTCAAATGCTTATAACTCTCCGATGCTAACTCGGAAGAACCCGAAACTTGTTCTGATTCTTCAGATGTTAATAAGCGTATGTATTCATCGAGTCTGATTCTATATGCATATGTTTCGCACTACTCGCTCGCGCGCGACTCAATGTATCTTTCACCGAGTCCCGGCCGGGGCATGTTATGATCTCGTGTGTACGTCACGATACGATTCGATTCACCGAGTCCCGGCCAGACATGTTATCGTGCACTTCTCTCGCATTATTCACCGAGTCCCTCGTACTTGCGGGCCGGGACACGTTATCCGTATGTACTTACGATTTGATGGTACGGGGATGGTGGCCGGACGGCATATTATGATTATTCACCGAGACCCGCGATGAGAGGGCGGGACACGTTATGTATACTTGGCACATGATTACGATATGCATGATTCTACTTCACCGAGTCCCTTAACAAAGGGCGGACACGTTATTTGCATATATGACTTATGAATCCGATATATGATCCTATTTACCGAGTCCCTCATTAGAAGGCCGGGACACGTTATATGCATCCGTGATCCATGACTTTGACATACATTTATGAGTCTATCCACCGAGTTCCTCACAGGAGGGCCGGGACATGTTACTCTGACACATCTCTGTACGTCTGACTCCGAATACGAATGTCGATATCTCGTACGTCGACTCGAATACGAATGATATATCTCCGTACGTCCGACTATGATTACGAATGCAGATTCGGTATACCGTACGTCATGTGCGTCATATACGACATCGTCCGGACATTCTCGTACGTTCGCACCTCTTCGGACGTGCGGTCCGCGATTGTAAAATAAGCATTTTGGTAGTCTATTTGACCTACTTACTCTCTGTACCTTTTGACGTATGAGACAGGTGTGTATGGTTGTAGAACGGTATGTGTCCGTATTTCCGAGGTAGTGTATGTGTCCGATAGTTCCGTCTGTTTCGCCATAGTTTTGTTTTGTGTTGCATGCCTTACATACTCGGTACATTGTCCGTGCGACCCCCTTTTGTCTTCGGGCCGCGTTTCATCCGCGCGGTACTCCCGGATGAGTGGAAGTTGATTGTAGAAGATGTTCCGGCGGAGACGGCAAGCTCTGCTTTCCCGCAGCACCGCGTCGAGTTGGGGTCCGTCATGATTTCGGATCCGTGTTGAGAGACTTTGCGAACGAGCGTCGTGGGTGTTGGTTGTCGATGCTGTAAGCGGCTCCATCAGCCGACATGTCGATTTGTGTTATGTAGTAAATTGTGTACAATTACAGATTTTGTCAGATTTGAAAGCTTCATTATGTATTTGATGATTATTCAGTTTAGAGATTTGAGAAAAATTTTATGTGCGTAATAAGAGTCTGTGGGTTCGCTCGGCTCCGGATGTGGGGTCGGGTGCCCATCACGTCCCATGGAATTGGGGCGTGACACCTATAGGAATTGAGAATTGCACAATTAGCTTTGTATAAGATCAGTTGTTGATGGAGATACTTAGAGTTGGCTCAGCACAAGCACAAATTGCTTTCTGGTCAGATGGAGTCATGACTTGGACTCGAGTGTGTGAATACGTGATTTCCACGAGTCCAAGTCTCTATATAATCATCTAATTATCCACGAGTGTGTGAATACGTGATTTCCACGAGTCCAAGTCTCTATATAATCATCTAATTATCCAACAATAATATAAACTATGTTGAACCAACAAATTTTGATTCAAGAAAAATAATAATCAAGAAAGAAAAATTGAGTAACAAAATGTAGTATATTTCAAGTATGTTGAGTGTTACAATCTCTATATAATCATCTGATTCTCCAACAATAATATAAACTGTGTTGAGCTTGAATTTGATTTAGATTCAAGGGCCTGCGTAGCTTGATCTTGAATCTTTGTATTTGAGTTTGGATTTGAATTATTTGTCACGAAGAAGTAACTTGATCTCGAACACCTTGATATTTATCTTCGTTCTTAATCTTCAACTCAAACTTGAACATGATTGCTTGAATGCTTGAACTTGTATCTTGTAGAGAAATATGCGGATTTTGATCAACGAGCTCTCTTCTTGCTTCTTGTTCTTAATTCCTCCTATTCTTATAAGTCATTAGGACCCCTATTTATAGTTGTATGGGTGGTGTAGCTCATTGATTTGATTGGACGGTTTGAACTGACCAATCACATTTATCTAATGACAAGCTCCAATTTGATTGCCAGAGCATGTCATCCGCACACTTGGCATGATTTCATTGGATCATTAATTTGACTTGGATTTCCACCTCATTTGACATGTGGCATGGGCTTGAATTTTAAGATAGGTTAACAGTTATTTGGACCTTGGGCTATTAAAGTCGGCTCATTTGGAGCCCAATTAAATGGACTAGTCCGATGCATTTAAGATTAGATGATTAATCCAATTATAATATCCGCATTGTTTGAACTATTTTCTTGAATTTATTATAGTCCAAATTAATTTATGAATTTGAATTCAATAAAATTTCATCACTTACACTATGTCATCAATATTTTTTTCTCAAAATCATCTTTGGAAAATAGAAGTAAATTTCAGATTTTCCTCTATATTAAGCTTGTGTTGTCCTATGTCCTAAAACAAGGTTTCTTGGACATTGTATATACTCAATAGTTGAGATCATAACATTAAAAAGAAAATGATATTCTTATTACAGAGCAGGATCAAAAAATTCCTCATAATAAGATGCAATGTTCACTAAATTTCATGTAAGACAAAGTGACGAGAGAATATGGAGTTGTTCGCTAATATTCTGATTCTAATTTTGTGGACCATTCTTCTGATATCAATGAAAATATTGATAATATGAATTTCTCTTACTAGTGAAGATGTGAATTGTTGTGATAATCAATTCATTGGAGGGTACTATTACTTAGCGACGACACTACATATTGGATGAATTAATATACTTAAATAATGAACTGGTGAAATGAGATAAAAATGTTGAAGTCAAATATTTGCTCTTTGGAATCATTACGTTTCGATATTTTCTTTTAAGTGATTATGCAAAAGCGCATGCCGATATATATATATGTATGTGTGTGTGTGTGTGTGTGTGTGTGTGTGAGAGAGAGAGAGAGAGAGAGACTACTAAACTTTGATCTCAAGATCATTCGTATTTCCACAATGTCTTGGCTTGATCATAACTGGAGATAACATAGAAATTAAAAACTTTTGTCATTTTGTTAAAGAATTTATCAAGAAAATCCCACTCAAATTCATAAAATCATATGATAAGTCATCAATATTTTTTCCCCAAAATCATCACTGAGAAATAGAAGTAAATTACAAATTTTCTCTATATTTAAGCTTGTTTTGTCATATGTCCTTACACAAGGTTTCTTGAACGTTATATATACTCGAAAATTGATATCATAACCACAAATGATATTCTTATTAGGGAGTAGGATAAAAAAATCATCATAAATAAGATGTAAGGATTAAATTTGATCATATGATAAAGCGACAAGAGAATATAGAGTTGCTCGCTAATATTCTGATTCTAACTGTGTGGACCATTCTTCTGATATCAAAGAAATTATTGATCATATGAATTTATCTTACTAATGAACGTGTAAATTGTTGTGATAATCAATTCATTGTAGAATAGTATTATTTAGCAAAGACACTAACATATTGGATGAATTGATACTTAACTAATGAAATGAGATAAAAACATTGAAATCAAATATTTGCTCTCTGGAATCATTATGTTTTGAGATTTTCTGATTATTTACAAAACTAGTATTTCATTTTTCATATGTAACTAATTACTCAAAATATGATTTTAATAATTTTAATAGTATTTTATAGATTATGTACTACAAGACTTGACATAAATGTGCAACGCGCGTGCTCAGAGACTAGAATATATATATATATATATATACACACACGCACGCACGGACACACTCTTCTAAACTTGGATCTCAATATGATACTTTCAAAATGACTTAGTTGGATCATAATTGTAGATAACATAGAAAATAAAAATTTTGTCATTTTGTTAAAGAATTTATCAAAAAAATCTACTCAAATTCACAAAGTCAAATGCTAAGTCATCAATAATTTTTTCAAAATCATCTCTAGAAAAAAGAAGTAAATTTCATATTTTTTCTATATTTAAGCTTGATTTGCCCTATGTCCTAATACAAGGTTTCTTGAATGTTGTATATACTCAAAAGTTGAGATTATAAATAAAAAAATGATATTCGTATTAAGGAGTAGGATAAAAAAATTCCTCATAATAAGATTCAAGGATTACTAAACTTCATTATATGATAAAGTGACGAGATAATATGGAGTTACTCGCTAATATTCTGATTCTAATTTTGTGCACCATTCTTCTGGTATCAAAGAAACTATTGCTACTATGAATTTCTCTTAGTAATGAAGATGTGAATTGTTGTGATAATCAATTCATTGTAGAATAATATTATTTTATAGACGACACTAACATATTGGATGAATTTATATACTTAACTAATGAACCGATGAAATGAGATAAAAATATTGCTCTTTGAAATCATTACGTTTCGAGATTTGTTTTAAGTGATTATTCACAAAAACTTGTATTTCATTTTTCATGTATAAGTATTACTCAAAAATTATTTTAATAATATTAATATTATTTTATAAATTGTGTACAACATGACTCTACATAAATATGCAACACGCGTGCTGAGAGACTAATACTTCTAAACTTTGATCTCAAGATGATACATCTAGCTAGATCAGAACTGTAGATAATAAAACGATTAAAATATTTGTCATTTAATTTAAAAAATCTGTCAAGAAAATCCCCACTCAAATTAACAAAATCAAATGTTAAGTGATCAATATTTTTTCACAAAATTATCTCTGGAAAATAGAAGTAAATTTCAGGTTTTCCTCTTTATTAAGTTTGTTTGTCCTATGTCCTAGCACAAGGTTTCTTGAACATTTTGCCTCCTATTACTTTCACAATCTCTAACCGTTTAGTTTTCAATTTCATTAAATAATTATTTAATACTCACCCAACCCCATTCACTCAAAGAAATTAAAATATGAAAAAAGAATAAGGTCTGCACGTAAGGAGGTGTGTTGAGATTATAATTAAGTAACTAAAAATATGATTTCTTTAACAGCTTAGGCTTTTAGATTAAAATATTTTTAATCAAGGATAATTAAAAAGAACTTCTACTAGATACTCTCATCATTTAATACTATCAAACAAAAATTTAAAGAATTATTGTGTCACGACCCAACCGAAGGGCCATGACGGGCACCCAGAGCTAACCTACCGAGCACCACAAACATACATGCATCTCATAATCATACTTAAGTGGGCCATAATGCCAACCATGGAATGTCATAAACCGTAAGAGACACAAGCCCAAAAGATATATACATATATATATGTGTCATCAAACTGTGCCCATGTATAAAAGACAAGGCTGCCAAAACAATATGACAAAATATGGACCGAGAAGTTCATAAGATATCTAATTGTATGAATCTATCTATGAGCATCTACATAGAGTGCATAACATGGTAGGGATAAGACAGGACCTCTCCATGCCCATATATACTCAAAAGAATCATACCAACGGGACTGTAGCTCCGGAACAAATGGAGTTCTCATGTACAAGCGCTGAGGAAGCAGCCTAAGGGCCTGATCCATCTACCTGTCTACCTGCGGGCATGAACGCAACCTCCACAACAAAAAGGATGTCAGTAGGAATAATGTACCAAGTATTTAAGGCATGAGTAACAATATAATGAAAGTATGAAGATAGCATAAAATAAGAGAGATCAATCTGTACCTCTAAATGCCTCTTTTTTTAAAAACATGTTTATACATACATACATATATAATACCTTACCCGGCCATATGGCTCGGTGTTATCATAATATCATCATCATCCCGCATCCGGGCATCCCGCGTCGGTAACATCATAACACCTCGCCCACCGTAGCGGTGTGCGTACACTACGTCCTTGCCCGCCGACTATAGCATGTCTCGGTGAGAAAATACATACATATATATAAAGCATCCATGAGAGCCCAAAGAAAAGCTATGACTCTATCGAACTGACCTAAGTTCGATAAACCTCCGATTATCATTATGGATCTATCATCATCAACATATCTCACCTTGAAGGAATCAATAATCATAAGATGAGATCAATGTCAATAAACAAGATCAATAAATCATAAGACAACATCAATAATCAATAATCATGAAACAAGGATCAATAATAGCGTTAAGAACATATGCTTCTAATATTTCTAAGAGAGGAATCATTATGGACATACTTTCTATAAGCTCGAAGCAATGGAATCATGCCTTAAGAAAGAAAGGAACAGACTTAACATACCTTGTTGTCTCCTTAACTGCCCAACGCCTATCCTCCCAAGCTTGTAAATCTCAAAATTCAAGAACACTTCAATTCCAAGGTTACTCCACCTTAAAATACCTTCCCAAGCTTTTATAAGAAGAAGAGATAAGTTTAAACCTCATTTTGAAACCCTAAGCACTTTAATCCTCACTTTGATCTTTGATTTTGGCTTGGAAAAATGTTTGAATGTGTTTTGGAGGTCTCTAGAGCTTTCTTGAACTTGGGGTTATGTTTAGAATGACTAAAAATGAAGAGGGGTCATTATACTTAAAATCTGGAAAATTTCACCGACATAACATTATACTGGCCGTATTTTTTTATACTGGCCGTATTTCTCGGCCGTATAAATCATACGTTCGTATCTCAAATCGTATAATTTTATATAGGCCGTATCTATGGCTTTTTTTCAGATTTGGAATTTATCAGTTACATTGGAAAGAAGACTCTCTGAACGTGAATTTACATAGGTTACGCATTCCGTAACTCCTCATATGCTGAGAGATATGCCTTCCTCAAGTTGGACAAAAAATCTTGTCCAAAATTCTGTCCAGTTTTCTCAAAGTTTCAACAAACTTAATTTCTTTGATTCGCTTGATCCCGGAACATTTTGATACTTGCTTAACACTTGTTAAAAGTATTCCTTACCCTTATAAGGGTTCCATGGCCTCTCCGGCTTACGCTAGTTTACCTCTGACACAACCAACGAGAAATTTTGCGAGGTGTGATATCATATATATACATATATGTGTGTATATATATACACACACACACACACACACACGGTCGTATAGCATTATACTACCATCATCCTGGCCGTATAAAATTATACGATCCGTATAGTTGGCCGTATAATACCACCTCCAAAATAGCCTTCTCTGGAAATTTTTAATCCTTAAATACGGTCTATATCTCAAAATACGGACCATATCTCAATTATACGACCCATATGCAATATTTCCAAAAACAACTTTTAACGAACCTTTCTGTTGCGATTCACTTATCCTCTAATCCTTCCGTAACTTAATAAACATGAACTTAAATACTTTTAAACATAAGTTAGGCATGTCCAATCTCATATAACCTCCGAAGACATATCCCGAAATCCAAACTAAGATAACTTACATACGATGAATCTAATTGTATAAAACCACTAAGTATAACATATTGACAACTAAGCAAAATGTTTGTTACACACATTATTCAAGAGAGATCAACCACAAAAAAAAAAGCGATACGAAAGCATCCATTTTAAGTCTTTTGCATCCCTTCTATAGTGTGTGTATTTTAGCAATTAACCAAGCAAATGGCAAGAAACTCAAGCACAAATTCAACTGATCAAATCATGGTAAGATATGGTGAGTGCCTAAAAATCATGCTACGAGGCTTGGTCACTATTTGATAGATGTCATAACTTTATGAAGAATGCTAATGATAGAACTAGGGATCATATGTTTGTGTGACTTATGGCTGTATAAGGAGCTTTCGTCGCAAGAAGAACTGAACTGAAACGGAAAATGAACATGAGCATAACTTGAACATGAGTATCATAACATAACATAATCATTTTATTTGGGAGAATATTAGTAGAACTGACATAAACCACGATGTGACACATGGAGTCTGATCTCTGCCAGATCAATTAAGCCATCTCATACATTTTCGAGATATGAGACATACATGACATGAGTTGATCCACAATATAACCATGTAATGGGTGACATGAATGAATCGCCTGAACTAACGAAACGATCCTTATCATAGTTGGCATATGTAGTTTCAAGTGTGAACCTTCTCGGCCAATACTACTACCAAAATATAACATGAGTAAAGATGGCATATAGCCCATGATTTTCATAACATGTTGCATATCATAATTTAAGAATTGTGATGTTACACCTCACAAATTTTTGCGTCGTCTGTGTTATAAGTAAACTAATGTAAGCCCGGAGTGGCCATGGAATCCATGTAAGGTTAGGGAAGAATTTTAAAAAGTGTTAAGCAAGTATCTAAAGGTTTGAGGATCAAGCGAATAGAAGAAATTAAGTTTGTCAAAACTTTGAGAAAATTTGGTGGAATTCTAGACAGGATTATTAGTCCAACTTTAGGGAGGTATATCTCCTAGCATATGAGGAGTTATGGAATGCATAACCTGTGTAAATTGAAGTTCAGAGAGTTTCTTTCTAATGCAATTGATAGATCGCGAATTCGAGTAGTACAGTGCAATATACGACCTGTAAAAAATATACGATTTCAAGTACGGGCCGTATTTCATTGTCGGTGGCAGCCTCTTTTTGTATATATCTCGACCTTTATTCTTTTTAACCTCATGTTAACATTTTCCCAAGTCCATAATAGCTCTAAAACCCCTCTCCAACAGAGTTAATCAACCTCCTAAGTGAAATCAAGGATTAAAAGTGAGAATTAAGTGCCGAAAGTTTCCGGATTATTGTTGAAGCTTGGTTCCTCCTTTGGTAGTAGCTTTGGAGGATACTTCATAGTGAAGTAATATTGGAGTTGAAGTGTTCTTGATTTCTTGAGGTATGATTTCACCTTATTTCCATGTTTATGAGTTTGTTAGATCTTTATACGAATGGTTGAAGGAAGAAAGTGTATAAAGTATAGTACACGAAGCGTATATTGGACTGTTTTGAGGTATATCCTTGAATGTTGATGATGTGAGTTTAAAGAGACTTATATGAGGTTGTTATTGTTGTTGTTAGTTGCTGAATATGTTATGGATGTTGAAGAATAAGGGGAAATGCTGCATGCCTCACTCAACAATCGAGTTGTCTTTTGATATACGTGATATACTAGCAGGGGTTGACTTAGAAAACTAGACCTCCGTTGAGAATTTTTAGGTCGTGGGTGAGTCTGTAGCGTGGTTTTATGTATATGTGCATTTTTTTTTTTTGCATCTGTAGGGCCTCAGATTGGTGTTGGGATTTTTGGGTGAAAACCTGGTGGAAAAATCGAGCTACTAGTCAAAATGGAAGCTGCAGCGGGCATGAGACCCCTGTAGTAGGTTCGTTGTAGTGGGTCTAGGCTCGCCACTGCAGGGAGTCGGGGATTCGATGAGGTCCGCCATAGCGAGAAATTTCCCTCTATAGCGAGACCGTTGCAACGAGAATGGGAGGTAGAATCCGTGTTTTATATTCTTTATTGCGGACCCATTCCCCACATAACTCCAAAACAGTTTCCAAGAACTCCTGTGGCGAAATTCTAAGGCTAGGGCTAAAGTACTCTCGAAAGGTAAGCCTTACCTCTTCATTTGTTCATTCCATCATATTGTTAGGTTCCATGATTAGTTAAAGGGTCTCTAATGGTGAATGAAAGGATAGAACCCTAGAAAATTCAAACCTTGAATAAATGAATGGGTTATCGATTTTATTATTTTTAAATCATCTAGGAGTATAGATTATCACTTCCTAGGATGAGAATTCGATTATTAAATGATGAGAATGATGTATTGAGACTTAGGGTTTCATAAAGATGTTAACTTTAGCATAAAAACTGTCACGACCCAAATAGCTATGAGTGGCACTCACACTATTTCACCTAGTGGGCGAACCAATCCCCTTAACCAACCATCCAATGATTATCAATTACTTAACCAAATTCTAAACATTCAAGGATATAAACGAAGTAATAATCATCAAAATCGTCTAGTCATGCCATAAACAAATAAGGTGCGAAAATTCTAACTATTACAACCCCAAAATCTGAAAGTTATCGTACAAAGACTCTAAAACATAAATTGTCTAAGGAAATAACAACTGTCTGAAATAATATAAGTAATGCCTAGAATGAAAGTAGACATTAATAAGAGAAGATCTTTAAGCGGCCTAGCATGGATAGGAGCTCACCCTCAAATCTGTCTAAAACTGGGCTCACGCTAAATATGAGGTCTGGTAGACGTCTCTGGATCACAATCTGCACTCAAAAGAATGCAGCAATGTAATATCAGTACAAACACTATGTACTGGTAGATATCATAGGCCGACTAAGATTAGTATCATGCATAAAATCACAAAATAAATAAAATAGACAGATAGGCACAACAGTAAATAACCACAAGAAATTATCAACAAGAATTATCCCACTGAATTAAGATAAACTCACACAACCATAAATCAATAAAAGTAACTCGAATCATGTTATCACCAACACAATTGTATCTCACGAATTATCTGAACTCTGTCACATATCTGTACACACATGCTAAATGGTAATGCTTACCCAAATAGCCATGATCTACAGGGGACCCATGGTGTCCATGTACCACTCGCTCCAGAATTGACCTCGGATCACAAGCCCATAACTAGGCCACATCCTCACCCCCTGTAAAATGTGCCTTTTCATAATTATATTACCTTTTCCATCACAATGTATTTTCGTTCCACAATCAATTAAGGAATGTGAACAATCAATAGATTAATACCAGGGAACATAAGTCACCGGGGAACATAAGTCATATCAAGACTCAACAATAAATTCATCAAAAGCACGAATAAGGGATTACTTCAAATCAACAAGAAGAGTATTCATTAACTCCTTCTTTATCATATCATAGTAGTTAATCACATGAGCAATCAACCAATATCACATAAAGGAAATTCCAACCACACTTTATGTTTGAAGCCCTAATCATGCTTCTTCTATCAATTTCATAATATATACAATCAACTAATCAAAGTCTAACTCAAGTAAACCATAAGGTACCTCAAAGTAGAACTGAGACAATCCAATCACTCCGCTATAGCTTCCCCCTTTCGCAAAGCTTTCGAACGTTCAAAGTCTAGAAATACAGTGCTATATGAGTATTCGAATCATCTACTCAAATAATACAACAATTGGGGAAAAGAACCCAACTACTTCTACCCTTTTCAAATGGGTGAACTATCACTAAGCATGAATTCATAATAGTATTGATTCCAATAATCATATTCTATCCGTTCATGCGTTTTCTAATCATTTCATTTTTTTTAAAGCCACCATATAGGTGGAGATTTGTTCATAATCAAATAAGTTCTGTACAGAAATTATAAAAATTGCAGCACAAAAAGAAAGAAAATAAATGAGCTATACAAGAGGAAATGAAAACTAGACAACTACCAAAACTTGACAAAAAAACCAGAAATATATTAATTAATAAAGCTCCATATGTCTTGATTTGTATCCATCTTTCACACCAACAAGTCTCACAGGTGTGTTACACCTCGTAGTTTCGTCCGTTGAGATTCGTTAGGCGTTAGTTGTCCTAATCGCGGAAACAGGAGTTACCTTAGGATATATGAGATTACATGTTCCCATATTATGGTTATAGGGGTTTAAGCCCATGAAATGAGCTAGGGAAGGATTTAAGAACAAACAAAAAAGGAATGGAGTTTGTGGGAACTTTGGTAAAACTTGGCAAAATTTTCGTACAGAATTTTGGTCCAAATTGGTAGGGGGAGATCTCCTAGAATATGAGGAGTCTTGGTGCGTTTCTTTTGTCCAAAATTGAAGTTCATCTAGTCTAGTTTCCAACACAACAAATCGCTCGTCAATGTGATGTCTAAGTAAAAAGTTATGGCCATTCTACGACAGACTGTCTGAGCAGAAAATTTCTGCGGACCATTTGACGGCCCGCAGGACTTTTGACGCCCTGCAGAAAATTCTGCGATCCGTCAAATGGTCACAGTGACCCATATTTGACTGGGCAGTTCTACGGACCATTTTGACGGTCCGTATGAATTTATACGGCCCGTCAAAATGGGCGCAGAATTGCCCGACGGGAGTTTAAGTTCTGCTTTATATATTTCGTTCCACTTCATTTGGACATATTATTTTACCAAATCAGATCCAAAGCTCTCCAAAAACCCTCTCTTCCACTCCATAAACTAATCCAAGACAAATCCAAGAGATATTAAATATCAAGAGGCAAGAATCAAGATACCCATGTGCTAGAAGTCTTGCTAGGGTTAATAAACTCTAAGGATTCTTTGGATATTGAAGCTAGGGTTTTCACATAAGTTGATAGCTTGCTCCAAAGCTCATTCTTATGAAATAAAAGGTTAGTTTTCATACTTATTACATACTATTAAGCATGTTTATTTGTTGAACAACTTGGGTAGAAGGAAAAAGTGGAAGATGAGTTCTAAATGTAATTTTTATGAGGTTTTTGAGTAGTAAGCTAACTTGAGATATGATTCTTAGTATGATATGAATATAATCTTGCTATGAAAAGTAATAATGGTGATGAAGAAGCATTATATGAAAATGTGCTAAATGGGTATGAAGTTGCTAGCATAAGTTGAACACAAGTATGAATTTTGAAGGCTAAATCGAATGTGAATACTTGATTATGATATTGTGGATATTATTGTGGTTGTTGGGAGTTGTTTTGTGATATGGTGGAAGTTGACGAAATAGGCAGAATGCCGCCCAATTTTCATTAGGTCATGAATTATTCTAGTTTGAATTTAGGAGTATCATTAAGGCTTAACTATGTTATAAATCCTTCCAAATGTAGAATATTAAAGCTTCAACGGGGAACGTTAAATAGTTAAGGAGACAAAGAGGTATGTAAGGCTAACCCTTCTTTCATTAAGGCATGGTTCCCTTGCTATATATATATATATATATATATATATATATATATATGTATGTATATATATATATATATATATATATGTATGTATGTATCCTTTCATGAATTCCATAATGTCCTCCAAATGACTCTATCTCTAAGATTACCAAAGCTTACGATTCTCAATACGTTCGCGAGTCTATTTTCTCTCTTATATGATAGTTGATTATCTAAGGATAGATAAAATGAAAATGATGATGTCAATGATGACGATGATACTAATGAACTCCTACGTACACGGATTTAAGTATGTATGACTATTATGTAACACCGAGCTTATATGGCCGGGTTTGATACCTATTGCGCGCACACTACTGCAGTTGGGTATTAATAACACTGAGCTTTGGTAGGGCCAAGTATGTATGACACCGAGCCTTGTTGTTATATCCCGTATTTTGTACATCGGGACATTCCGAGTCAACCATGAAAAGTTAAGGACAAGACCATTTCAGGATACGAGATTGAGAATTTTGACCTTCGATTTTATTTTAATGCACAAGTTGCATATTCATCTCTTCATTGGTATGGAGTGTTAAGGGTAAATTTGGAATAAGAAAAATTTGGGGTTGAAAGTGAAATTATGGAAACTAATGTTTCATGAAATATGGGGCCAAAAGTGGAAACTTGGAGACTTAATTTTCATGAAATTAAAATCCATGTGGCCATGCACATGACTTGTGGGCCATGGGCCACATGGAAATATAACATAAGTTATAAAGATGAATAACTAGTCATCTTTATTATTTTCCACTTAAGAAAGTTCAAGAAAGGTGGAGAACAAGAGAGGAAAGGGAGCCACGGCCAAGCATGGCCGAAATTGTCCATGAGAATTGGATGCGAAAAAATAGTATTTTCTTCTATGTTTTCCACTCTTTGGGAGGTGCTAAACAACATGGAATAATTGTTAGGGCAAGCCAAGCCTTTGTTCATGCAAATCTCAACCTAAGTCATGTTGAAGAACTAAGTGAAAAGGTAAGTTTTAATCCTCTTTTATATGTTATGCATGGTTTGTGTATGTTGTGAAGTGTGGAAGTGAAAGAAATTCATGAAAATATGGATGAAGTGTGGTGGCCGTATATATATGGTGTTGTGTAGGAGTGAGAATTAATTTTATTTAGCATGTTTGGTTGTTGTTGTATGGATTCTATGATGAAAATGATGGTTTAATGATTTAAAAGGAAGTTGGAATCATTTGTAGGTTGTTGGAGAAGATAATGTATTTTAATATAGTTTTGTGTTATTGTGGTTAATGTCGTTAATGTGTGGAATGTTGGTGTAGTTTATGAATTTGGAAGAAAGAAATGCGTTGTTGTAGTTTTGATTGAAATTGGAAGACTTCGGGTTATGTAGTATATTGGTTGGCCGTTTGGACACTTTGTGGATTGGTTGGAATGTTCTTGAATTTTGTTGAATGGTTTCGGATTGGTATTTGAATGTATGAACATTAGCGTTGGCCTAATTGTATGTGGTTAATTTAAATGAAAATGGAATTGTCGTCGAAATATGTAGAAAAGAGTTATTGATGGTAGAATGCCTTTTGAATTAATTATTGATGTTGTTAGAATGGTTGTTGGTATTGTTGTTGAAGATTTAGCCGAGTTGAAATCTCGGGGATGTTGACTTTACAGGGAAATGCTGCCCAAATTTCTGTAAAATTAAGTGTTAGTCGAAATTGAAGTTTTAAGAATCTATGGCTAATGTTTGATACCAAATGATGTTATTGTAGATTTTGGAGAAGCCGTGACGTAAGTTTGGATTAATTTAGGAAGAGGACGAGGTATGTGGAGCTTACTCTTTCTTTCTTTTGGCATGTCTTGATTGCAAGTAGGCTAGAACACGAGCCTCGGGGCAACTCCATTCTTAAGGTCCGAGCTTGTGAGCGATTTTTATTCATTTCTTAATGTTAGCTCTCTTAATGCAGTCGAACCATGACCCTTATGTTCTTACATGATTTGGTTTCAAAGATTTTATAAAGATTTTTTATTCCAAAAAGGTTTCGTAACTACGAACAATCGTAACTTTCATAGACGAGCTCGGATCGCTTCGAAACGTTCGCGGGAGATTCTATAAAGGACAAGGTCTCCAACTTTCATAAATGGACCCGGATCGGTTCGATACTCGTCCGTGGGCCCCGAGACTCTCCTTTGTGTGGTACTAACGCCCTTTTGAAAGAATTTGGTGTGACTATCGTCTTAACCTTCGAGCGTCTACTACTTAATTCTCTATCGGCTTGTAAAGACGATTATGCCCCTAATGTCCACAAGTTATTCCACATGGTTTAATACGTATCTACTAGTCCTGAAGTTCTATTTAGTATGTTCCCGAACGACATTCGGAAGAAACTTGACTTGACTATCATCTTGGTTTTAAATGATAATTCACTTTGACTATTTTATGAGTTTTTGAAAGATGTTTTAAACTGCATATAGTCTCCCACGACTCTGCTCGTGCATATGGTTACTATATCCTTCACCGAGTCCCGGGCCGATTATGTTTCGTGCGCACTTTGATATATTCCGGAGTATGATGTGTCCGTACGTCGAGTCCCTTTGGCGGTACTGTGTATATTTGGCGTTATGGGGTGTTACGGCGTTATGATGTGATATGATATGTCGGGTGTCGGAGATATGAAATCTTCTGGAGTATGATGTGGTGTGGCGCCAACGACGGGCGGGCGACCACCGTTCTAAGAGCCCTATGCATGATTTGTATTTGTATGAGTAAGCATTTTGATATTTTGAATATTGCATTTACTTTCCGTACTTCCGGTTTTTATTTGTGACCTTGTTCACTATATTTCATGCTTTGCATACTCGGTACATATTCCGTGCGACCCCCTTTCTTCCGTGGGTTTCATGCCGCGCGCACGACATACTTATTTGGGTGATCCACCGCCTTAGGATTCTGTTCGACCGACTTGGAGCGCTCCTTGTTCCGAGCCTATACTTGATTCGGATTCGGTTATTGCATATTTGTATATATGTTTATTCACGGGTACGAGCGGGGCCCTGTCCCGTCATATGATTTTATTATGACTCTTAGAGGTCTATAGACATATATGTGTGGGTTATGGGTATTCACTGTTCAGTCGTGTCTGTGTAATTTGTGATTTGGACGTCCCCCTATACTATGATAGCCTTATCGGCTTATTTGTGATATTATCCGTTGGATTATGATAACGATATGTATATACGTACATTTGTGTGGCTTTGGGGCGACGTTCCACTTTTCTTTAAATATTTGTACTTTGTACACGGTATAAGCTACTTGTACGCTATTTTTGGGTTAATGGTGTGTACGGGTGCCCGGATCGTGCACTAGTCGCGGCCTACGGGGGTTGGATCGTGACAAAAGTGGTATCGAAGCGGTTCGTCCTCGGATTGTCTACGACCGTGTCCGGCAGTCTTGTTTATAGTGTGAAGCCGGCCACACTTATAAACAAGAGGCTGCAGGGCATTTAGGAATTAGTGACCCTCTTTCGGTCTTAGATCGTGCGATAGAGCCAAGTCATAGGAATGAGATTCTCCGTGCTAACCTGTAATTTCAGTAAAGGGACGACATCGACAGAAGGAAGCGATTGACGACATTGGAAGATACAAAGCACGCAGGTAAGCAAATGTACGAAAGACACATGTCGGCTAAAGCATTAACGTATGATTGAGATGTGAAGTCCAAAAATTTTCAGAAAGAAAAAGTAAACAGGGAAGTGTAACAGGTGCAGATCGAATTGGACATATGAGGTAAGCCCATCGTTTTCATGCTATTGTCGCTACTGGGAGCCCTGTGTGGTCGTGATTCGATATGATATGTATATTTATATGTTGGCCCTGTGAGGCATTGTTGGTATTTCCTGTGTACAGGTTTTTAGATAGTAAGAAATATAGAGGAAACTCTGCCGAAATTTTTCCAGGAAATAAAACAAGAATGGGGTATGTGTTTGTAATATGTCATGCAAGGTTGTGTTAATAGTAAAGACAGAATTTGACTAAGTTGCAAGTACAGTGGACCTTGAAAAATAAGTTAACTACGGAATTGGCGGTAATGGTAATTAGGAGGTTGATATTGATATGGTCAAAAGAATTCGGAAAAGGGTTTGTGACATTAAGAGATGAGTTAAGAAAAAAAAAGAAAAAAAAAAGGGGGTTGGCGAATCTCGATAGAGTATTATATTAAGGTACCAACTGAATTGATAAGCGGGGATTAATTATGACGAGCTTGTAGTTAGAAAGAATGGTGATACGATTGAGACCAGGGTACAAAAAAAAAATGTGTGACGGATATGAATGTACTGACAAGACAGCTTGTGAGATATTAGAAGTAAGATTGACTAGAAAGGGTAAAAGTTAAAAAGTGTGACATTATAAGATTGGCTACGAACAAGATATTGCGTGAATATAATAGGGATCATTATGAAAATGCGTACAGTTTGGCGAGGAAGCGACTAAAGGATACGACGTGATTTGTGTGACTAAAGTATGAAGGTGAGCTAGTGGTCAAAAAGAAAAGAAAGAAGGATTAATTGGAAGGAAGAGATAAAAAGAGAAGCGGGTAAGATAACGATGCGGTAATAAATGATGACGGTGTAGCCGTGAACACGAGTAATATCGTTGTCGGAATGGTGAAGGACCGGATGAGAGAGGGACGAACAACGAAGTAGGGGAAAGATGTGCGAGGAAATGACTAGCACGATAGGAATATGAGAACAAATAGGGGTGAACAGAATATGATTTGAAAATGAGAAAGGGATTAGGTAGGAGCAATATTTCCGAAAATATAGCGGTATTACAAAGCTTCCCGTGCGCAGAAAAGGATGAACATAGACTGGGGAAATATGGTAAGGGAATACTAAGGAAAGCACCCAAAACAGGCATAAATAAATGTGTACAAATATGAAACGCAAGGAGAATACATAGTCATGACTCTAAAGGTGTAGTACGACGACAGGACGATATGGAAAGACCATTGTTGAGACGGATTTGGTGTTCTAGGTAAGTTAGAAGCCTGTGTTGGATATATAGTAAGGGTAAAAAGACATAAAGCACAAAGGGATACTGTTGCCGCATACGACTCCACCCTAGAAGGTGATGGGATCCTTAAGCGACAAAGACGGTAGGCATAAGGAACAGATGATGCAATATAATTTCATCAAGAGAAGCAGATTGTACAGGTTGGGATACAAATATTATTCTAAGGGAATTTCGGACACTTATCATTGGAATATAAATGTCACTTAACTGAGAATCTGGAATGACTACGAGTATTAGGAAGTTATTGATTGGAGTAAGAGACCCTTTTTAAATCGGCAGGAGATGTGTTATGAGGGCGTTCTGGAATCTGTCCAGACTTCAACTTACTCCAAATTATGTGCTGAAGGTCATGTGGCGAGGTTGACGCGATCATATTAACGTTAGAACATCGAATTTCATCAGAATCCCAAAGTTAAGCGTGCTGGAGTGGGAGCAATTTCAGGATGGGTGACCCCCCTGGGAAGTTTTCTGGAAGTTTTACAAACTCAGTCGTAAGAAGCAAATGAGAGGCTAGGTTAACCTAAGGAACTATTAGAGTCTGCAGAGCGGGCAGAAACCTTAAGAGGTCATGTAGAACGAGACAGACTGAATCAGTGAAAACGGAGGAAGGTGCATTATAGCTTTAGAAACAGGGTAAGCTGAATGGTGATGGAAACATTTTGCGAATAAGATGGTAATGATTGTGTATACGTATGTATATGATATCCCTTATATGGCTATGTTGAATCCCAGCAATCGATGTTGAGACATATTGGAAGGCATTAATCAGACAGGGTAAGGAACAGGAAGGAGTGAAGCCTCCAAGAGAGACGACGGGCAAAGCACGACACTAATTGGATAAAAATTCGAGGTTAGGCGTGTGAGAGGGATAGAGTGTGGTAGTATGGGGTAAGAAGAGGAAGGTATGAGGTTAGCGAATAGACTTCGATAAGTGGAACGAAAGAACAATGACCATAACGAAAAATGAGAAGTAAAGGAAAGAAGATTAGGTCGTGCAGCGGTGCTAAGAAATTCCTAACCCTCGAAGAATAAGTGCCAAAGGCGACGGATATTAAAAAAAAAACTATTGGTGCATTAGAACCCCCTTAATAAAGGGGGGGAGAACATATTGGACTTGAAGGGGAATTTATTAGCTTGGAGCTAGAATTCAAAACGATCACCAATACAAGGGAATTGAAGACACGTATTGCGCTATGAGAGAATCGGAAAGGAGTAAGGATTTTCGTAGCCCTATGCTTTTAGGTTGTAGGGTGAGGTTTGAGGGACAAAGGTTAGAGAAACAGCTGTGGCAAAAAGCTTAAGGAGAGGTTGTAACGAGAGCCCAAAGATTTAGTTTGAACCAGGATTATGAGTTGCCATAAGTGTAGTGGTACCGTAAAGGATAGCGAAGGGTACAGAGCCATTACGTGTATACCTACTTTAGATCGGGGGAAAATAGTCCAGAGAAGGAATCAGGAGGAATAGTTTGAAGGACATAACCATTGTACGCACCAACGACAAAATTAGGTTGGGTGAGCATTCGGAATGTAAACGATAAAGGGTAACAAAGGCATAAGGACTGATGACGCTGATTGTTAAACCGCAAGGAGTCGGTACAGGAGCATATTCAAGACCACGTATCCGTTAAAGGATATGCGCGATTATATAGAGAAACTTCATAAAGCTCCCACATCTATGATCTCAGACGGAGAAGCTCAATTACGTGTGCCCAACTTCCGGAGGTCACTCCGAAAAGGATGAGGTCACGTATGAATCTCGTCGCGTATGCCACTCTCGTACTAACGGATAAACCAAGCGTGCTATTCGTACGTTAAGGAACATCTTCAAGGGCTTACGTTGCTGATCTTCGAGGCAGCTGAGATGATTATTTGCCACTTGCGAGTTCGAATATAATAATACCTACCATTCTGGCATCCAGAGAGCCGTATGAAGCTTAGTATGGTAGAAAGGGCAGGTCGACGATTGGGTATCGATGTTGGCGAAATTAAGTTGATCGGGCCGTGCATGATTCGGTGGCTAGGCGACAAAGTGAAACTCATTCGGGGGGCGGTCAGTAGCAGCTCGGAGGCAACAGAAGTCATATGCAGATGCTCGACGCCGACACCTGGAGTTTCAGGTCGACGATTGGGTATCTTTGGAAGTGTCACCTTTGAAGAGTGCTATGAGATTCGGTGGGGGAGCTCAGTCCGAGGCATATTGAATCTTATCAGATCGTCCGTAAAGTAGGCAAGACTACCTATGAATTAGACCTACCGCCAATGTTTCGGAGCAAGGTATTCGGCTACCACGTGTTAATGCTTCGCTTATAGCATTGGTGACTTCTCCAAAGTACGTCCTATAAGTGATATCCAGGGTCATCCTTAGCCTACGAGGAACAGCCCATAACTATACCGAGTCGTCCGGTGAGAAGATTACGTACCACAGGCGTAACTTTCGTAAGGTATTGTGGCGGAACAATGGCCGAGAAAGATGCGAGGATACGTGTCCCTACTTGTCTCCTATGCGTACAAGCAAACTAATTCCTAAATTGGTTACGTTGATGGATAAAGGAGCTAGATGTGACAGCGATAAAAAGAGGACTCTCCCCCGAAGCATTTATAAGACCCCATAAGATTAGTTTAACATTCGAGGATGAATGTTCTAAAGGGGGGGAGGATGTTATATCCCGTATTTTATACATCGGGACATTCCGAGTCAACCATGAAAAGTTAAGGACAAGACCATTTCGGGATACGAGGTTGAGAATTTTGACCTTCGATTTTGTTTTAATGCACAAGTTGCATATTCATCTCTTCATTGGTATGGATAAATTTGGAATAAGAAAAATTTAGGGTTGAAAGTGAAATTATGGAAACCAATGTTTCATGAAATATGGGGCCAAAAGTGGAAATTTGGAGACTTAATTTTCATGAAATTAAAAACGCATGTGCCATGCACATGACTTGTGGGCCATGGGCCACATGGAAATATAACATAAGTTATAAAGATGAATAACTAGTCATCTTTATTATTTTCCATTAAGAAAGTTCAAGAAAAAGAACAAGAGAGGAGAAAAGGAGCCACGGCCAAGCATGGCCAAAATTGGCCAAGAAAAAAATTGGATGAGAAAAAAAAATATTTTCTTCTATGTTTTCCACTCTTTGGGAGGTTCTAAACAACATGGAATAATTGTTAAGGAAGGTGAGTTTAATCTTTGTTTATGTGTTAATCTCAATAAGTCATGTTGAAGAACTAAATTCATGAAAAGGTAAGTTTTAATCTTTTTTATATGTTATGCATGTGTTTGTGTATGTTGTGAATTAGCATGTGTTGTTGTGAAAGAAATTCATGAAAATATGGATGAAGTATGGTGTTGCTAGTATATATATGGTGTTGTGTAGGAGTGAGAATTAATTTTATTTAGCATATTTTTGTTGTTGTATGGATTCTATGATGAAAATTATGGTTTAATGATTTAAAAGGAAGTTGAATCATTTGTAGGTTGTCGGAGAAGGTAATGTGATTTTAATATAGTTTTGCGTTATTGTGGTTAATGTATGGAATGTTGGTGTAGTTTATAAATTTGGAAGAAAGAAATGCGTTGTTGTAGTTTTAATTGAATTTGGAAGACTTCGGGTTATGTAGTATATTGGTTGTTTGGACACTTTGTGGATTGTTTAAATGTTCTTGAATTTTGTTGAATGGTTTTGGATTGGTATTTGAATGTATGAACATTAGATATTGGCCTAATTGTATGTGGTTAATTTGAATGAAAATGGAATTGTCGTCGAAATATGTAGAAAAGAGTTATTGATGGTAGAATGCCTTTTGAATTAATTATTGATGTTGTTAGAATGGTTGTTGGTATTGTTGTTGAAGATTTAGCCGAGTTGAAATCTCGGGGTGTTGACTTTACGGGGAAATGTTTGCCCAAATTTCGGTAAATTAAGTGTTAGTCGAAATTGAAGTTTTAAGAATCTATGGCTAATGTTTGATACCAAATGATGTTATTATAGATTTGGAGAAGCCGTGACGTAAGTTTGGATTAATTTAGGGAAGCGGATGAGGTATGTGGAGCTTACTCTTTCTTTCTTTTGGCATGTCTTGATTGCAAGTAGGCTAGAACACGAGCCTCGGGGCAACTCCATTCTTAAGGTCCGAGCTTGTGAGCGATTTTTATTCATCTCTTAATGTTAGCTCTCTTAATGCACGAACCATGACCCTTATGTTTTTATATGATTTGGTTTCAAATTTTATAAAGATTTTTATTCCAAAACGGTTTCGTAACTACGAACAATCGTAACTTTCAAAGACGAGCTCGGATCGCTTCGAAACGTTCGCGGGAGATTCTATAAAGGACAAGGTCTCCAACTTTCATAAATGGACCGGATCGGTTCGATACTCGTCCGTGGCCCCGAGGTTCTCCTTTGTGTGGTACTAACGCCCTTTTGAAAGAATTTGGTGTGACTATCGTCTTAACCTTCGAGCGTCTACTACTTAATTCTCTATCGGCTTGTAAAGACGATTATGCCCCTAATGTCCACAAGTTATTCCACATGGTTTAATACGTATCTACTAGTCCTGAAGTTCTATTTAGTATGTTCCCGAACGACATTCGGAAGAAACTTGACTTGACTATCATCTTGGTTTAAATGATAATTCACTTTGACTATTTTATGAGTTTTTGAAAGATGTTTTAAACTGCATATAGTCTCCCACGACTCGCTCGTGCATATGTTACTATATCCTTCACCGAGTCCCGAGCCGGTTATGTTTCGTGCGCACTTTGATATATTCCGGTGTATGATGTGTCCTGTACACCGAGTCCCCTCGGGTGAGGTGTATATATTCCGTTATGGGGTGTTACGGCGTTATGATGTGATATGATATGTCAGGTGTCAGAGATATGAAATCTTCTGGAGTATGATGTGGCGTGGCGCCAACGACGGGCGGGCGACCACCGTTCTAAGAGCCCTATGCATGATTTGTATTTTTATGGGTAAGCATTTTGATATTTTGAATATTGCATTTACTTTCCGTACTTCTGGTTTTGACTGTGACCTTGTTCACTATATTTCATGCTTTGCATACTCAGTACATATTCCGTACTGACCCCTTTTCTTCGGGGGCTGCATTTCATGCCCGCGCAGTACGTATACTTATTTGGGTGATCCACCGCTTAGGATTCTGTTCGGTGACTTGGAGCGCTCCCTTGTTCGGAGCCTATACTTGATTCGATTCGGTTATTGCATATTTGTATATATGTTTATTCACGGGCACGGCGGGGCCCCGTCCCGTCATATGATTCGTAATGACTCTTAGAGGTATACATGTGGGTTACATATATGTGTGGGTTATGGGTATTCTTAGAGGTCCGAGACGTATACGTGTGGGTTATGGGTATTCACTGGTCGTGTCTGTGTAATTTGTGATTTGGACGTCCCCCTATACTATGATAGCCTTATCGGCTTATTTGTGATATTATCTGTTGGATTATGATAACGATATGTATATCTGTACATTTGTGATAGCTTTGGGGCGACGTTCCACTTTTCTGTAAATATTTGTACTTTGTACACGGTATAAGATACTTGTACGCTATTTCGGGTTAATGGGTGTGTACGGGTGCCCAGATCGGGCACTAGTCGCGGCCTACGGGGTTGGGTCGTGACACTTGTCATGGCCGGGTATGTGAAACCACCGAACCTTTATGGTCGGGTATGCTATGGATACGAATATGTATATGAATATGGATACGAATATGTATATGAATATGGATACGAATATGTATATGAATATGGATACGGATATGGATATTTATATATGTATATATGTATGTGCACCAGCACGCACTAGAAACGGAAGGTCCCTATAAAAGACAAGTAAGTAATTACGATGATGGCTATTATCTCCCCGATTCCCCCATCATATGCTATTTCTTGTGCTGTCTTTTATGCTCATATTATGATGTTGATTATGCTTTACATACTCAGTACATTATTCGTACTGACGTCCTTTTGTTTGTGGACGCTGCGTCATGCCCGCAGGTGGGCAGGGAGACAGGACTGATCCATAGACTTCTCACTCAGGGAATACATAGAGAAGCTCCATTTCATTTCGGAGCTACAGCTTTTGGTATTATTCTTTTGTGTACATACCCATGGGCAAGGCGGGGTCCTGTCCCGCCTATATGATGTGACATACTCTCCTTAGAGGCTCGTAGATAGTTGTGTATGATTAGATGTCCTTAGCCTTGTCGGCTTATATTTTGTATATCATTTTGATAGCCTCGTTGGCTTGTATATATGGATATGGGCATTGTTATTGATGATGATATAAATGTGTTGTTGCCCAACGAGATTAGCACTATTGATGCATATAAATTATGAGTAAGCCATGTGGCTCACCTAGATGTGAATATAAGAGTACAATAAGAGGTACCCGGGTGGGTTAGCACCGGGTGCCCGTCATGGCCCTTCGGTTGGGTCGTAACAAGGTGCAATGGATCAAATCTCTTGAAGAACTCTTCAAACAATTATGGATGTAATTGATTCAATCTGTTGAGAATGTCAATATCAGAAGCATCCAATTTTTAACTTTGATCAGATTTAGCTGGAAACTTGTTTGTAGTAGCTACTGCATGCATATCCAAACCAAGCTAACATGCTTTGCATCCCCAAACCAATTATAAAAACATCTTTAATAGAATGAATCAAGAGATTAATACCACACACTAAAGATAATTCTATGATCAGTTTGTTCCGTTCCCTGAAAACTGTATTAGGTTATAGCTGATCTTATTCTGAGGTTTGGAACTTATGCTTTGTCCAGATTAATGAGTCTTCTACCTTGAGTTGGAACTTCCTTAAAATGCTTGAATTGAATCACTTCTGTACCTGCAAAATCAAAAACTAAGTTAGCAAAATAATCAGCCAAGCAATTCCCTTTTCTCAAAACATGCTGTACTTGAACTGCTTGGTCTTTCTTTAAGTGTTGTATCCTCTGAACCGCCAAAGATATATTCCAAGAAACCTCTCATATCCCATCCAATACTTTCTTCATGGTTAATGAATCAGTTTCCAATATTACTAGTAAGAGTTGTTGATCAATACAATATTGTAAACCTTCCTCTATAAGCGTTTGCCTGCTTCGCCACCTGATTTGTAGTGTTTGTTAATCTCTTAGCTTTAGCATATATCAGGTCCCCTTCTTGATTTCTGATATAAAAAGCTACTGAACTAGGGCCTGGATTCCCCGTTGATGCTCCATCTGTATTGCATTTGTATCCTATGCTTGGTGTTACACCTCGAAAAATTTCCCGTTAACGTACAGTGAATAGACAAACGAAGGGCATGAGGTATATGATGTTTTAATAAGTAAAAAATAACATTCGATGATTCTAAATAAGATTTCAAAAACATTTGAAGTAGGAGACGAAAGTTGTTAAGGAAAGTAAGGTATATGTTGTGTGTTGGGCAAGATTTACGAGTATCGAATTAATGATGACTTAATGATGTTTTGGAGAAGAGTCATAACGTCCCTTAGATTGTTAATGAAGTGTTAAACAAGTGTTAAGAAGGTTCCATAAGGATTGGAGATCAAACGAAGTGACGAGAACAAGATCAGAGAAAAGATGGGTTATACGGATGATTATACGGTCCGTATAATGGTCCGCAGAATCGTCACAGTGAAGGTCCCTCACTGATAGGATTATACGATCACTTATACGGACCGTATAAAATTATATGGACCGTATAATATGCCGTATATGGTCACAGAATCGAGATGATGAAGAGGTGATTTCAAGGTCACTTATACGGACCATATAAGTTTATACGGATCGTATAAGTGTCCGTATATTTTCCCGACTGATCAGATTTTAAGTTATTAAAAAGGGGATCCAAGTTCATTAATTCATTTCATTTTCACACCCCTTCTCTATAGAACACTCTAGAACTCTCTCCACTCTTCATCCACAAGAACCCAAGAGAAATTAATGATCAACTTCATCAAACCAACAAAATTAAGTGTATGAAACTCATTGAAGTTCATGCAAACCAAGAAATTCCTATGGAAGTGAACTAGGGTTTTGGTGCAAGAGAAGTATTTCCACTCAAGTATTATTCCTACATTATCTAAGGTAAGTTTTATGGTATTTTCATGTTGTTTAAGGTATTGAGAAGTTGAAATACTTGGATTGTAGAAGGATAAAGAAAATGGGTCATGAATGTAAAAATAGTGACATATTGAGTAGTAGTTTGGAATGAGTCATGAATATTCATATGTTGTGATTGTAAGTATGTTATGAATGACATTTAGAACATGAGATAATCATTATACGTGAGAGAACGTAATAGTGAACTATGACCATGATTATGGAGGAATTGAAGTGAAATTGTGAAATGTGGATGATGTAGATGAATAATGATTGTTGCCTATAATATTGTGAATGTTATTATGGATGTTTGGGAGTTGATATGGAATATGGAGGAAAGACGTATAAACAAAGGGAATGCTGCCCAAATTTCTCTAGCTTTAGTAAGTACGTTCTTATAATTGTTTAGCTAATGTTAATACGAATTCCCTTGAAGGTAAAGACGTGAGCATTGAAGGAGAACGATCAAGTGATAGAATAGCTAAAGGAAAAGGTATGTGAGGCTAGTTCTTTCTTTCTAAGGCATGAATCTTATGGCATGATTTTTCCTCCTTCTCTACGAATTTCCTACCTTCCGGAAAACTAAGAGTCTATGTTCACGAATAGCCATATGAGATAAGAGATACATTATGAGCACGATATTGATGATGATGAGCTTAAGTCTAAAGATTCTAGAGTCCATGATATGATGTTCCTACAAAGCTAATGATGTTATCTATAATCCATTGATGTTGTTTATTATATACACTCACCTTATATGCTAATTCCTTCAAGGTGAGGCAGAATGCTTATAAATGCTCCGTAATGAAATCGGGGATTTACGACCCTATGTTACCCCGAGAAAGTACAGTTGTGTTTGAGTTTCTATGCATGCATTATGATGAGTACATGATGATGATATTACACCGTGCCAATATGGCCGGCGTACACCACTAAGGCGGGCGGCGTATACACCATGTCTAGATGGCATGGGCGAGACACCACCGGTGGGCGGCATGAGATGGTACCCGGACGCGGAGTCCCGGGACGCGGGCTAATGATTATCACACCGTACCCTTAAGGTCGGGCAGCTTATACAGATATGCATACATGATATGATGATGATTATGAAGTAAGCCAGCATGCATTATTTCTTTTATAATTGACAGTCAGTTACAGGTTGCTCCTTATTCGATGCTTCCTTATTTCATTGACGTATTATTATTGTTTGTGCCTTATATACTCAGTACAATGTTCGTACTGACGTCCGTTTTCTTTGGACGCTGTGTTCATGCCCACAGGTAGACAGGGAGGTGATCCAGACTCGTAGGAGCTATTAGCTGACTTGAGAGCACTCCATTGTCCTGGAGGTGCCATTGATTATTCTTTTGGTATATATATATTTTGGGCACGACGGGATCCTGTACCGTCCATATGTCTAGTACTCTAGTAGAGGCTCATAGATATGTATGTGTGGGTAGTATGGTCTCACGGTTTCTCATCGTATGTATATATTATTTTGATAGCCGAAGGGCTTATGTATATGAAGGTAAATATGTTTCAAATGAAAATAGCTTTTTTTTTCTATGATTATGAGCATAAGAAAGATGAATGAACGTAGGATGAGTAATAGAATGAGTGGTGCTCGGTGGTCAGCCCCGGGTACCCGTCATGGCCCTAGTCGGGTCGTGACACTTGGCTTCTTCCAACTGAATTGCTTACACACCAATGGCACCTTATGACTTTCCATAAACTGAATCATACCTGGCTAGATTTTTGGAAGGTTTTATATCCTTGGATATCTCATCTGAGCTAAGGAGTATAAACTCCTTGTTGTTTCATGAATCACCTTACTATATGAGATAGATCCACCATGCCTCAATGTATTTTTGCTCTTCCATATTTGCCATATGATCAATGCTGGAGCTGCTTGGTATAATGGTTTCAATCTTGTCACACAATTAGCATTCCTCCAAACCATAATAGTCTACTTTGTTTGTACCAATGGAGTTATAATAGCTGCTGCAGCTGCAAAGTATTTCCATAGCTTGCTAGCCAATGGGCCTGATATGAATAGATGATCCATTGTTTCTTCCTGAACCTGAAAACAGTAGCATCTTGACACTATTGATATTCTCATTCTCTTCAACACATCATCTATTGGCACTTTTTGAAACCAAATTCTCCATAAGAAAAATGACACCTTATAAGGCACTCCTTTTATCCAGAGTTTCTCTTAATGAGAGGAAACTGTTGCTTTTTGTCTGAGAAGCTCTCATGCACTTTTAACAGTAAATTTCCCATAACTTGTTTCCATCCACCAGGATTTGTCTTTACTATCTGATCTCACAATATGACCTAACTCCTGTCTGATGTGCTCCACAATGTCATTTGGAAATAACTCCTGTAGCATATTATAATTCCATTGTCCTTCAGCCATCGAATCTTCAACTTCCTCAATAGATTCATCTAATTGATATTGAGATGGTAAATAATCATTCAAAGCCCCTAGCTTAGTCCAATTATCAAACCATACAGAAGAAAAGCCATTCTGTGGTTCCCACCATATTTTATGCTCCATTTCATCCCTTGCTTGTAATATCATTTTCCAAGTTTGGGATCCTCCACCTTTCCATTGAACCACAGTAGGTCTAAACCTCTTGCAATACTTATTCCATACAAAACTTGCCCATAAAGTGTTACTTGTTCTAAACCTCCACCAGAGTTTAGCAAATAAAGCTTTGGAGATGTCAAACAAAGATCTGAAGCCAACACTTCCTTCTTGCTTTGGAAAGCATATCTTCTCCCATTCTGACCAGTGTTTACTTCAGCCATCCTCCTTTGTTTGCCAAAAAAATCTATTAAACAACTTGTGCAATTCTTTGATGACACATTTTGGTGGGACCATTGCTGATAACAAGTATATAGGAATACTTTGTAATACACTAGTGATCAAAACTGATTTTCCACCAAATGATAGTAATTTTCCTTTCCAAGCTTGTAACTTATCCCTAACTTTCTTCAACATATCTTTATAAAACAGCTTTTGTCTCCTTGCATGAAAGATAGGACATCCTAAATAGATAAAAGGAAATTGACCCCTATTAAAACCAAATATCTGATGTACATCTTCACTCAACTCATTAGATACTTTTGCATGCATATAATAAGCACTCTTGTCAGTATTAATTTTCTGTCCTGAACCCTTCTCATAATCATGCAGAACCCCCATGATAATTTGTAAAGATTCTTTGTCAGCAGAAGCAAAAATTATGGTATCATCACTATAAGACAAGTGGTTCAGCTATGCACTCCACTTTGGCATCCTATACCCTTTGAACATGCTATTTTCAAACAATGAGTTCAGAGAAGTAGATAAGACTTCAGCTATAAATGATGAACAAAGCTGGAGATAGGGGATCACCTTGCTTAACTCCTCTTGTAGAATGAAAAAATCCATGTGATTGACCATTAATTAGTATGGAATACCAATTATTTGTTATCAACCTCCAAATCATATCTACATACATATCTGTTAATCCCATTCTCCTCAGGACCTGCATAAGAAATCTCCAAGAAACTCTGTCATATGCCTTTGCCATGTCCAACTTGATGATCACATTAGCTGGTTTCCCCCTCTTTCTAATATTAGCCACCAATTCTTGAATAAGTAACACATTCTCAATGATGTTTCTCCCTTTTAAGAATCTAGATTGATTAGCAGAGATTAAGAAAGGTAAGACTGATTCTAGTTTATCATGGATCACTCTAGAAATCACCTTGTTGATGAAATTACTGAGACTGATTGCTCTTAAATCAGAAAAAGTGTTGATGAAAGATTTCTTTGGTTGTAAAACAAAGTTTGTATGAGTGACAAATTTAGGATTTGTCTGGCCCTCATAGAAAGCTTTCACTACATTATACACATCTGCTCCTACAATATTCCAACACTTCTGATAAAAGATTCCTGAAAAACCATCAGGTCCACAAGCACTGTCACCTGATAATGCAAAAACTGTATTTTTCACTTCTTCGAAAGCTGGCATAGCACTTAGAAACGAATTATGCTCCTGAGTTATTTTAGGAGCAATCACATCTAACAACAATCTACAATCTTAAGAAGTCTCTTCTTCAGTGAATTGATTTTTATAAAAGTCAATAGCTGCTCCTGCAATTTGATCATCATCTTCTTTCCATTCTCCTTCTGCTTTTTGAATTCTTGACAGATGTAATCTTTTTCTTCTCCCCTTCACTAAACTATAAAATTATCTGGTATTTCTATCACCTTCTGGTTGCCACTGAGTGCCAGCTTTTTGTCTCCAAAACTCCTCCTCAAAATGCAAATATTTCTTGAACTCAGCCTGAGCCTTTTGAAGCACCATTCTGTTCTCTTCTGAAGGGAATTCCTCAAATAGTTGCTCCTTTATCTTAGCAATATCTTCCCTTATTGTTAGCTATTTGAATAAATCTCCAAATGGTTCCTTGCTCCAATTAGATAAAGCTGATTTAACCTTCTTCATTTTTAACTTAAAAGTGACAAAAGGATCACCCATGTAATCTGTTTTCCAGAAAACTTCCACTACTTGCATAAATGATTCTTGCTCCAACCAAAACTTTAAAAATCTAAAATGCTTGTGAAATGGTTGAACCTGTTCACTAACTGATAACAATAAAGGTGCATGATCTGATCCAGTTCTAGACAAATGGTCCATGCTCAATAACAACTAAAAAAAAAAGGCTCTCTTCTCTCTCCTCTCCCATGTAAACCCTAAACCTAGAGTAGCCTACCATAGAGGCTCCGGCCAATGGTCAGCTGTCCATGGCAGCTAACCAGGCATCAGATTTATCTTACCAAACTCATTTCCCAGCCTTACCTCCAGCGAAAATACCCGCTTCTTCTTCTTCACCTTCTCTTCCCATAAACTCTACTTCTACTTTTGCTCAAACTTTGCTGCATGCTACTGATTCAACGTCAAATATGCAATATGATCCTATTCCCTAGAAGCAAGTAGCGTATGTTGATGGTATCCCGTACGTGAAATGGACATCGAATGAAGTTACATGAATGGAATTGATAGAAAACTTGCAATATGCCATTGTAGGCAAGTTTTCATGTGGTTGGCCTGAGTTAGAAGAATTGAGGACCATTATTCCTACGTAATGTGGTGCGAAGGGTAAGTGTACAGTAGGATCGACATGTTTTGATTCGATATACGTTAATGGAGGATTTCATCACTATTTCCTCTAAGAGTGCATATTGGTTGAAGTCGAAGGATGGATATACTTATTAGATGAGGCCTCTCATTTATGATTCTAACTTTAAAATAGACAAAGAAACATCCATAGCCATGGCTTGGATCTCTTTTCCAAATCTGTTGCCTACTTTTTTTGTCAAAGAATCTCTATTCACTTTGGCATCTGCAGTTGGAAAGCCTTTACAGTTGGATTTGGCTACGGTTAATAAAACAAGGCAAAATTGTGCGAGAGTTAAAGTTTAGGTGGATTTATTGGCTGATATGCCAAAGTTTGTGATGATGGAGATTGAACATGAAGTTACAAAAGCAGTAAGAGAAGTAAAAGTGCAGATCCAATATGATTACATGCCTAAGTATTGCACTGAGTGCATGTTACAAGGGCATTCGAATAATGAATGTAGAATTTTGCATCCAGAATTGGACAAGGAGCCTGAATTAGATTCAACTATGGAGAGATCACTGGAGAAACAGGAAGAACAAAAATAGCAGGTTGAACAAACACATGAAAAGATGACACATGGGAATAATAGAAGACATAGAGGGAGAATGGTGCAGAAATTTGATCCAAGAGTGCTATCTAGTGGAACTGTGGTCACTTATCCAGGGGAAACTGTCAAGAAGGATGCTAAGAAGCAAAATGGATTGGATAGATACAAGGGAGTTTCAGGTACTGAAAAGCAGATTAAGGTTCAATAGAGATTCTCGGCAAAAAGACAGATGAAGGTTTTTCTAACAAAAACAAGTTTGATGTACTATCAAATTTGATAGAGGAAGGAAAGATTTGTCAGGATAATTCTAAAGCTCCTGAAAATTCTCTACATACTACAAAGGAATGGGTGATGGGCAATTTTAATGCAGTCCATAAGTCTAATATAGGGCAAGAAGCAAGGGGGATGGAGATCATGTCCAACAATGAGGAGACCATTGGTAACTTTTTAGAAGAGAAGGAAGCAGATTTGTTCAAGGAAGAGGAAGATAAGATTGGATCTGATAAGGTCAACAATGTGGAAGCTATTGAGAATGCATTGCATGATTCAGAGGTAGTATGAAACAATGTAAGCAATACCAACAATGTGGATGGGGAAGACAATGAATTAGATGACAAAGAGAAAGCTTTGATCAATACAAATGAAGGAAAAGACTGTGATGCAGTTGTTGATCTGGTTGTTCCATCAGAAATCACTATGGTGGAAGGGAAAACTGTAAATGAGACTGGTAAGGTTGAACCTTCAACAAGTTGCACAGTGGAAGAAAGGGTGGAGAGGATAAGCAGTGTGGATATTGCAGATAAGATTTCTCAAGATAAGGAAGTGGATCTGAATGTTGGGGAGGAACAGTATAAGGTAGCTGAACTTGCTATTATTGATCCTTCAAAGATCAATATAGTGCTTGATGAAGTTGTCCTGGACAATGCTTTACTTTCAGGATCAACTGAGGATTCTGGTAATTCTGCTGAGATTACTAATTCAGATGCTAATATTGATAAAAATGAGATAAGTGAATCAGGTGGTAATGATCAAGGTGTTGAAGATAATATAAGGGAGACTCAGAGGGACAACAATGATATAACCTCTCAGATAGCTGATACTGAAGCAAAAGAGAAAAAACTAGATGAATATATTAAAGGGGATAGCACAGATATCATTCATAAGATTGCCCTTGGGGAAGATGTGTTTGTTGATGGAGTAGATGACCAAGGAATAGAGTAGAGTAATTGATAATGCAGTGCTTATTGGAAATTCAGGAGAAAATTTGAAGTCTAAAAACTTATTGTGAGTGGATACTTCAGCAGTTGAGGATACACAACTTCCAGTTGGTTGTTATCTACCTTGTAAAAGAGGAGAGATTCTAGGCAAGGAAGTTGATGTTTCACAGGATCTCTTGTTGGTGAAAGAAAACCTTCATGTTGGTTTAATACAAAAGAAACCTTCACCATACAAGGAATTGCATTGTCTGGTTTCTCATGATCTAAATAGGTAGGACAGTCCTTCTAATCAAAATTTTTTGAGCAAAGAAATTGTCACAGTTTCAGAAGTGAATGAAATGGAAGAGGCAGCTATTGGGCAACATTTAGTAGATGTCTCAAAACAGGCTGATATAACTCCAAAGGATAAGGGCAGGAATACAAGGAAAGGTAGGAAAGCTAAGAATGGTGGAGAGGCTTAAACTATCAGAACCATGTCAAAAAGGAGTACAGCAGCATCAAAAAACTTGGAGGAAATTCCACCTTCAAGGATATTACCAAAGAGGAATGTTGTAGCTAAATCAAATTATTGATGATGAAGATGCTTATTTGGATATCAGATCTGTTAACACACAAAAGGCTTTTCATAGAGTTCAAATGTTGAACAAACATCATAAGTTTGTTCTAATTGCTGTAATGGAACCTTTCCAAAGTTCTAGAAATATTCAGAGATACAGAAGGAGATTGGGAATGAATTCTTCTAGTTACAACTGTAATGGCAAGATTTGGTACTTTGTAGAAGATGGAGTAGATGTGGAAGTTTTGATGGACACAGATCAACAGGTGACCATTAAGCTTTTATTGCAGAATAGTGGTAAAGTGATTATCACAACCTTGGTATATGCAAAATGTGATGCTGCTGAAAGACTTCTTCTTTGGGATAACATTTACAGTTTGTCCAGTAATATGACCTTTCCATGGTTGATTGGTGGAGACCTTAATGTCATTATGAATGAGAAGGAGAAAATTAGAGGTTTGCCAGTATATCCAACTGAATACGAAGACTTTGCTTTTTGCATGAATTCCTGTGAATTGAATGAAGTGGAATTTAGAGGTAGTCCTTTTAGTTGGTGGAATGGCAGTGCTGGTCAAGATTGCATCTTTAAGAGACTAGATAGAATTCTAGTCAATCGACAACTGCAGGATTGGTTTTCTAATCATTTCAACCCTTTTACAAGCAGTTTTTATGCTAAAGCTACCATCTTTATGAAACCCTAAGTCTCAATACATCATTCCCATCATGTAATAATCAAATTCCCATCCAAGGAAGTGATAATCTATGCTCCTAAATGATTAAACAGCACCAAAATCAATAACCCATTCATTTTTAGAGGGTTTGTAGTTTCTAGGGTTCTATCCTTTTATTCACCATTAAAGACCCTTTAACTAATCATGGAATCTAACACTATGATGGAATGAACAAAGGGAAGGGTTGAGATTTACCTTTCAAAGAGTTTTAGCCCTAGCCTTAGAATTTCGCCACAGGAGTTCTTGGAAACTGTTTTGGAGTTGTGTGGGGAATGGGTCCGGAATAAAGACTATAAAACACAAATTTCGCCTCACGTCGACCGCTGCAGCGGTCAATATCTCGTAGCTGCGGTCTCGCTATAGCGAGAAGCTTCCCGCTACGGCGGACCTCACTATCCCAGGCTCCCCTCAGCGGCGAGCCTAGCACCGCTACGACGGACTCGCTACAACGTCCCTTACCAGCAGCAGTGGTCCATTTTGACCAAAAGAGCTCGGTTCTTCCACAAGTTTTTCACCCAAAAATCCCAACACTAATCCGAGGCCCTGCAGACGCAAACAAAACATGCATATATACATAAAAACATGCTACGGACTCACCCACAACTTCAAAATTTCCAATGGAGGTCTAGTTTTGTAAGCCACCCCCATAATGACCTAGCGGTTCATTACAAAAACTAATTGTAAAAGGGTTAAAACGATTAGAGAACTCATGAATGGATAGAATATAATTATTGGGATCAATATTAGTATGAATTCATGCTTAGTGATAATTCACCCATTTGAAAAGGGGTAGAAATAGTTGGATTCTTTTTCCCAATTATTGTATTGTTTAAGTAGATGATTCGAACAATCATGTTGCGCTGTATTTCTAGACTTTGAATGTTCAGAAGCTTTGCAAAAGGGAAAAGCTATTATAAAGTGATTGCATTGTCCCAGTTCTGCTTTGAGGTAAGCTACGGTCTAATTGAGTTAGACTTTGATTAGTTGATTGTATATGTTATGAAATTAATAGCAGAAGCATGATTAAGGTTTCAGACATAAAGTGTGGTTGGAATTTCCTTTATGTAATATTGATTGATTGATCATGCGATTAACTATTATGATATGATAAAGAAGGAGTTAATGAATACTCTTATTGTTGATTTGAAGTAATCCCTTATTCATGCTTTTGATGAATTGATTGTTGAGTCTTGATATGACTTGTGACATGGTGACTTATGTTCCCTAGTATTAATCTATTGATTGTTCACATTCCTTAATTGATTGTGGAGTGGAAATACATTCTAATAAGAAAGGTAATATAATTATGAAAAGACACATTTGACAGGGGTGAGGATGTGCCCTAGTTATGGGCTCGTGATCCAAGGTCAGTTTCGGAGCTAGTGGTACATGGAGACCATGAGTCCCCTGTAGGTCATGTCTATTTGGGCAAAAATTACCATTTAGCATGTGTATACAAATATGTGACAGAGTTGAGATAATTCGTGAGGTACAGCTATGTTGGTGATTACATGATTCGAGTTACTTTTATTGATTGTTGGTTGTGTGAGTTTATCTTAATTCAGTGGGATGATTCTTGTAGATAATTTCTTATGGTTATGTGTTGTTGTGTCTATCTGTCAATTTTATTGATTTTGTGATTTATGCATGATACTAATCTTAGTTGGCCTATAATATCGATCGAAACATAGTGTTTGTACTGATACTACCTTGCTGCATTCTTTTGAGTGCAGATTGTGATCTAGAGGCATCTACCAAACCTTATATTTAGCGTGAGGTCAGTTTTCAATATATTTGAGGGTGAGATCCTATCCATGCTAGGCCGCCTGAAGATCTTTCTCATTTTAGATATCTATTTCATTTCAAACATTTATGTTTATTTCAGATAGTTGTTCATTCTTTAGACAGTTATGTTTAGAGTCCTTGTATCTAGATGATTCAAAATTGTATATGACATTTCATTCTATTCTCTCACAGATGGTGAGGACTCATGCGGCAGCAACAACTAATGGGTTACTCGCTCCGACCGTTGGGGTCACTACTCGCGGTGGAGGTCAGGCCGCTGGGGCCGCAGTTCGTGGTGGAGGCCATGCCAAGGGCCGTGGCCCTGGTAGAGGTAGGAGATTAGCAGCACCAACCAGGGGCGGGGCTCCTGCAGGTGGTCAGGACTGCGCTGGGTCCCCTGAGCCTTAGGTAATTCCAGATGAGGTAGCGAAATTTGCAGCAGTACCAGCTCAGCCAGATATTATAGCTCTTCCAGTGTTGTTAGATGTGATGGTCTGAGTGTTGAACTTGTTGAATGGTTTGAAGGAGGCGGGTGTGCTGCCAACTGTTCCAGGTGCTCAGGGTGCCAAAGTGGGTGATCCATCTCCAGGGGGAATTCGTGTTCCGGGATTACAGCCTGCTGCAGCTGTGGCTCCTTGTTTGGATGAGGCTCCAAGATTGGAGGTATTTCCTAGACCAGTGGCAGGTGTCATGTTGATCGGGGATGAGCATGATTTGTTTTGGAGGTTCACAAAAATGAATCCCTCGGAATTCTTCGGCACCGAGGTTGAAGATGCTTACGAGTTCATTATGGACTGCCATGAGAGGCTCCATAAGATAGGGGCATTAGAGAAGTATAGTGTGGAGACTGTGACTTTCCAGCTCTTGGGTGATGCCAAGTTATGGTGGAGGGCTTTTGTAGAGTGCAGGCCAGTGGGATCACCTCTGTTGACATGGACTAAGTTTTACTAGGTGTTCTTAGACAAGTATGTTCCTCGTACTTTGAGGCACCGCATGCGTGATGAGTTCAGTAATATTGAGCAGGGTAATTTGTCTGTGCCTGCGTATGAGGCTCGGTTCCATTCATTGTCTCGCCATGCCCTCCAGCTTGTGCCTACCGAGGGGGAAAGGGTTAGGAGATTTGTGAAGGAGTTGGACACTTCTCTTCAGTTGTTAGCTCTTCAGCTTGCAGCGACAGGTGATTCCTTTCAGGAAGTAGTGGATCATGTTAGGACCGCTGAGAGTGTGAGGAAGGACTGTTATAATAAGTACGCGGAGAAAAAGGCCCAAAAGGGTGGTAGTTTCAGTGGCCCTTTCTCTAAGGGCCAGAGTTCTCAGGTCTTTTCGGGACGCCCTGTTCAGTTAGCCATGCAGGCTACAGTTGAAGGTCCATCAGGGGCTAGTCAGCACTATTCCAGTGAGCCAGGGGGTGCGCAGACCAGAGCTCCAGATTATGGTGGCTATTCGGCTTCGTCCGTTTCTATTCAGTGTTGAATGCTAGACTGCGGATGTTTCGAGTGTGGTGATACGGGGCTTTTCAAGTGACATTGTCCCAGACTTAGGCAAGGTCTCTAGGGTTCTCAGTTTCAAGCTCCCAGAGCTTTAGCATCAGGTAGAGGGGGAGGATCTTATGGGGGTAACCGCGCTCAGTCTGGGCGTGACGGTTGTTGACACGTAATTTTCACCTCATAAGACGCATATTTTAATTTTCAAAATTCCCAAGTCCAAGACGGAGTAAGGATGCATCCTTAAAAAATTAAAATTTCAAAAATCCCGAGAAAATTACAAAAATTGACATTTTCATTATTATTGCATAAAAATTGACAATTACAAGAAAATGACGAGTTATTTACTTTCAAAAATATGATTTTAAAAGAAGATATGCATCCCGCTCCGTCTAATTCTTGAAAATCGTTAATTAAAAGGCGACGTATGAATTACGGCTCATTTAAGCGTGTTTTCTCACATATTTGAAATATTGGTCAAAACTATGTCAATATTGGGCTCGTTTTAAAGCTAGCGTTTTAAATCTACATATTATAAATTTTATTCTTGTCCAAAGTTATTTCACGGAGGATTTTTAAACCAATACGTGATTTTTTTAAAAGAGTATATACTTTTATTTTTTATGGGTATAATTTTTTTTTTTTAAAAGGGTGTATGTTTTATATAAAAAAAAAAAAAAGAGAGAGAGGGGTGGGGGGGGGGGGGGTTAATATTAACCCCCCCCCCCTTTATGTTCATGCGTCATTTGAACTTTGCCCTAAATATTTTTCTCTTTGAGAACATGCAGCAGCGGCGCTAGGGTTCCACCGTGCCACCACCATTTTTTAGCTTTGGTTGGGTATTTCCCCATCATCACTCGTGGTGTGGGATGCCCTGGGTGGAGCCTAGAGCTCTTAGCCACCTGGTGCCACCACACCACACGTGAGAGGTGGTGTTGTGGTGATTTGCCCGATGCATGGCTGTGAAATTCGTCCTTTGTACTGGTTTGTTGAGGACGTGTATTGTCCTTTGTGATCAATGTTCCAATTTGTTTCATTGGTTTGGTACGATTTCTGATTTTTTCATTGTCTATACTATTTGTGATAAGTGCTACTGTCCTTTTGTACTATTTTGCGCGAATTAAGGGGATTTTAGTGTTGTATGAGTACAAATTAGGGATTTCTCTTATCTTTACTTGATTTATTTGAATTAATTGGATAAGGTTTGTTGAAATTGGGGGGAAAATTCGATTCTAGGGTTATTTTTGTCCTAGGGTTGAGACTTTCACTCTATAAATTGAAAAGGTTTGTCACATTTGAGGGGATCCGAAAATTCTCTGAAAATAGCCAGGTTTTGGATAATTACATTGATTTTTCAAAATTTTGCTATTATGTACTATATAATATACAAATACTATTATTAATATACTATTATTATTACTTCAAAAAAATATATATATAATACTATACTACAAAATCAAGAACAAACGGTTGTTTTGAGGATTGGAGTGTTGATGTTGATTTGTTGACCTAATCCCACATTTTGATCTTTGGGTTTCCCCCTGAAAAGGTAATATCTCTATTCTATCCTATTTATATCCTATTCTAGTTTACTTACATGTACTAGTATGTGTTTATGTTTGTCTAGAAGCTGCTTAGTTACTGTCGTATTGAGTTTTCAAAGTTACTGTGTTGTAATGCTAAAAATGATGAAGGTTAAATGTCTTTCTTTTGTTTACTGTTACATTGATTATGGGATAGAATGTGGAGTTTGATATGAACTTTGCTTGAGTTGTTACTGTTATGTGAAGGTTTCTGAGGCATCATTTTCCATTTTTGTGTGTTGGCTATTGTTTTTGTGGATTTTGTGTTTCTTTTAAGTCTTGTGTTGGCTTGTTTTGTTCTCAGCTTGAGCTATTAATCTTAGGTGCAAAGATTTAAATAAGGAAGGTGTTGTTACGGTTCGCTTTTTCACGCAGGTTTAGGGCACAAGAAGGCTACTACGAAATCTTTGACGCTCTTCCGGACTTGTTTTTGAAAAAGAGTCGCCACCTAATTTTTAGGAAATTAGGAAAATCGATTTCGAAGGGTTTATTCAAATGCAGTGAAAAAACCTTCGTAATCCAGAGTTTTAGGTAAGGGTTCTGATGATCCCCTGGGGAAGGTGTTAGGCACCCCAGTATTAAGGATCCGTACTATACGGTTGACCTTCGAATTCCAGTGTATGAGTATTTGTTTAAACTGCATATTTTGTGTTTACTTTCCCTCACAAAGAACTGTCATGCATATCATGTTTTTTGGAAAAAAAAAAACTTGAATATATTCCCCTTATATATAGGGTATCGTAGTTCTAGATTTATAACATCCGTGTAGAAATAGTCTCCTTTATGTATAAGTAGTATATGTTTTTTATAAAACGAGAATGTAAAAGTGAGTCTTGATTTTATAAATTAAGTCCTTATTGTACTCATAACTTTTCTCGGGTTGATCCGTATCGGTGCGTTCAGCCTTATCCGTAATTATGTATTACGAATTAGTTTTATACGTTATAAAGGCATTTTCATACTTAAAAATGAGTATATCTCGTCTGTAAATACTCGTTTATTTGGGCCTGCTATGGGCCAAAACAGCATCGTATTTTAGGAGTCCCTTTTATATTCAAACAAAACGATTTTTGCAATTTCGCAAAAACAGAACACCTGGTTTCGGATTAAAAGTGATCCAATTCTTGTCAAAAATTTATCAATTGTTTTTTAGGTGAAAGAGTATATAAGTTGATGGGCATTGGACCCATTTATTGAAAGCTAAGGTGGAAAAATCCCTTGATTGTGGTAAAACTGATTGAGTTAAATAGCTTAGTTCTGAAACAACTTTTGCTATAAAATGTGACGGCCATTTGAGATTTTTTAGAAAAATCAGTTTGTTGTTTGAAGAAAACAGTTTTGCTAAGTTCCAATTTTAAACTCAGTTATATAAACGTTATGTCAAGTCCGTGATTTTTGAAAACGCGGGACCTAAAGTCGACTAAACGTCATAGGAACCGTTATCCTAAGACGTCTAATTCCAACCATAAGTTTTTCCACTATAATACGGGTTTGCATACATTTTTTACAAATACATCATATTGAAAATAAGTTAACAACCAAAAAAAAAAAAAAAAAAAAGGTAGGGAGACAGGGTTAGACTAGGGGCGTACCAAGCCCCTAGTTGGTCATTTTCACCCATGACTGGGCCTTCTGCGCGCCTCGCTATCTTCCTTTTGTCTTCCCGGACTCTATTTTGAAGTAGTATTCCTACTTGGGCCTTAGGCCCAAGAGGGTGGTTTCATGCATTTTTGACCCGATTAGTCGCGTGATAGAAGGAGAAGGGGGGAAAAGAAAGAAAACACCGGTTAGTTTATAATCGCTGAACTTATCACTAAGGTAAATAACTAAAATTAAACACACACATGGATGATGTAGGATATGCACACATACACATATATATACAAGGCAGCCTATACTTGTTCCATACTTGCCCCTTTTGCCTACTCTAAGTAAAACTCAAGTTATCCTAGAATTAGGCATGGCAGGGGGACTAGGTCTGGATCCCGTATATCCGATGTCGCACAAGTTCCAAGGGGTTTCAAAGAACCCCAGGCATGGCTAACACCGGGAGATTAAAACAACCCCGAATTACCACGCTTGGCCTTAGATTTATTTGGGCCTCATTGAGAGTGGACAGAGAGAGTATAGAATCAGAGGTTGTGGGTGTACAAACAATCTTCTAATAGCTTAAATGAGCAGTCATGGGCACTGTACATGCATATACATTGAGACAATTCTACTAGAGGAAATCACAACACATTACTTGACCAATCAAATACAACTCTTTAAAGGGAAAAACAAGCGAAACAGTTGTGATAGAGATACAGAGGAAGGAGACAAGCAATTTCCAAGGAAAAAAATGCAACAAACCAAAACTTGTATAGGCTCCAAAAACAGTCTAGCCAAATAACAACCAGTCTCAAACTATACCTATGTAAGCACCTCATACCCAATAGGTGATTAACTAATCTAAACCTCAACAAAATCAAACTTAGACTAGCAATATCCAGCAAACATATTAAAGTGAAAGGAGGTATACATGATCCCATATAGATAAAAAAGAAAAGAAAAAAGAAGTAATCACTCATGATCAAACTTACAAAATTATTTTTTCCAAAAGGAAGAGAAACAAGCAACAAGTAAACAAGAAAGTCATGTAAAACACACAGGGGACCAATGGCACAAAGTGGTGTGGGAGGCTACTCTTGACACTGGAGATGGAAGAGGGCAGAAGCCAAGCCACTAGGGAAGTTAACAAACATAAGACAAATGCAAGTCTTGGGGGGAAGGCATCATACACACTAATGCAATAGCCAAACAAAATCACAACATGATAAAGAAAGGTTTACTCCTTAGATGTAAAATAGGAAAGTTTTTTGAAAATCAGTGTCACATAGTTATAGGAGCAGTAGGGCACAATGCTGGAAACAGGCTAGTAACTTAGGACAGCTTAGTTTTAACTCAATGCAAGGGGAGGGGACAAGACAAGATGCAACCATGGAGCAACACATACAATCATGGATAGGTGGAGATTCAGACAATACTTAAACAAGTTTCAACAAGAAGAAAAAGAACACAAAGCATCAGGAGCCCCTAGACCCTGCAGACCAAAGGCCTTTAAGCCAGAAAAGAGCAAAAGGGATCACACAACAAACAACCTGAATAGTTCAAACCTAGGCCATTTTTCCTTCCCTTTAAGGCATAGTCAAACCACTCTCCCCTACCTGAAGCCTCTATGAGTCCCAAGATCATGAGGGGAAGGTTCAAAAAATGGAAGTAAGAGTTTCAGGCCCCTGAAAGGGAAACAAGATAGGGTGGGGTCATCACCTCCCCATCTCCTTTCCCGAGTCTCCTTTCAGCAATTAGGGATCCTGGGCCCCACTGGTCATTACCTCCAGCTTATGCCTAGGTTTACCTTTTCCTCCCCTAAAACCCTTTCCCCTATCTTAGTGTACTCACCCTAATCATCCAGTGACAACACTAGGGACTTTAGGCAGGCTTACACACATTCAACCCTGTCACATCTTCCTTCTTAAACAAAACTCAGTGGTCCAGGTCTATAGGCTCCTGATGACTGAGATTAGTGGTAAATACTAGGGGCAGACTTCTCAGAGGCACCATATCAAGCAGTGGCAAACTAACTAGTTCATGTGGACTAGATTCAGGTTTCAGAGGCTGTTGACATCAGATCCAAATACAATCACTGGGCACAAGCACTCTCTCAGTCACAAAATAGGTAGGATTAAACTAATCAGTCTTCACACTTCTAAACTAAACCAAGAAAAGGCATGGGGTGGGGGGGAGCTCTTATTTTCAATTGAAACAAAATTCAGAAAAGAGGACACGATCTTTTAGTTATCAGAATAAAGCCACTCGAGTAAGACAGAACCCAACATCAAGTGAGACATGGAGGCTACAAGATGATTTTAGAAGATTTTGAAAAGCAAAAGAAGTCAAACAAAGAAGGGAGGCACTCTCAGTTTGAAGAAATGTAAATCCATGTAACACAAGAAGAAACTTTAGACTGAAAACAAGTAAAGTGGAAGAAAAGCACAAGCCAAGCACATAGTTTTATTCCAGAAAAATGCAAGAACTAACACACATTTTGCTGAAGCCAAATGGCTTTCCAGCCTGAAGTGTACACACAAACACATCAATCAAATTCCAAGCAAGGTCAATCATCTGGAAACCTCAGCCTAAGTGGCTAATTTATTACAGCAGTGAGGTCAAGCAATTGTAAAGAAAGGACACTAAACTTCATGACACAAACCAAACTTGGACCAAATCACAAAGCTACAAGAAAAAAAGGTAGAAACTTACAGCCTATGCTAGGCCCATGGCAGTGATGACCTATTTATTTTATTATCAAATTTATCTAAAAGGGGGAGTCTGGAGTAAAACAGCCTCATAATTAAAGATTAATTTATAGGCAGGTTCTAAGAACTCAGATATCACAAGATGGTCTGTCAACCAAAATATTTTAAAGAAACAACTTCTTTTTGCAAGTTCAGTAACAAAGCAAATATCTAAGAAAACTATTTCTGGTAATTTTCCAAACTTGATCAACATTTTTTACTTAAACAGCCTGATTATGTTATAATGCAGACTAAATAAAAAAGGGCACAAAATGGGAGGACAAGGGTAGACGGTGAAACAACCAAAGGCACAAACCAATTCTCTTAACTTCTAGTGTTAGCTAAGTGATCACAACAAAGAAAACCAAAGCAAAGTGACACAAAACCTCATTTTATCCTAAGTTGCTTCCCAGATTTTCATTGTACTAGGTGATTATGTCCCAAATAGACAGACTTATTCACATTCAGGCAAAACTGGGGAGGGGACAAACAAGATACCATTAGAACAATATCCCAGACCACATACACAACTTGGTTTTTAGAGAAGTAGTCTGCCTTAAGTGATCACAACACACATGAACAAAGACCCTCCTCTGTTAAAGTCCACTATCACTTTATACTATTGTTTTAGTCAAATAAAAAGATTAGGTGCCAAACTTATGCCAACTTTGTCAAAACTTCTCAACACTTAGTAAAAGTTTCAAGAAAAATAGATTGACTCTTCCCCTTTGGCTAAAAAGAGTGATTCAATCAAATAAGTAGAACAAAACCAACCAGAGTTCAGAACACATTTCAAATCCTCTTCCTCAGTTTCCCCTTTACTCTATGTCTAGGTGGAGCAAGTTGATATAGAAAACAGCCTTCTTATAAGTAAGGACACCCTAGACTACTCAGATGAGCCCAAACAAGTCATGAATGAATCATATGCATTTGAACAAATCTTGAGTAAGTTATTTCAGGAAAAGCAGTAGTTATTAGGCAAACAAAGGAGACAAAGAAGTTTGTCAGTTAGAAAACACACCCAACCAGGCTCCAGTTACAGGTTTACCTTAAGTAAGTTCCCAAAGTTCACTCAGCATGGTCAAATAAATTTAAGAGGAAAGGGCCTGAATCCCATCATGCACAGATAACACTCAAAGGAAAAGGAAAGCAAACAAATGTAAATACAGTTTTGAAAGAGAGGAAAGAAAAGATGGACCACACCTACACCAGGCACATCCCAATCTTAATTTAGATCACATGATTCCCAAACTGAACAAGGAACTCAATAGCATCACAGATGACTAATCAAATGGACCAAGTTTAACATACATGAACTCAAACCAGGACTAATCCACAAAAGAACCAATTCCCAGGGGTCAACTATCAATTAAGCTAGACTATAACTATAACTAACCTAGCCATGGGCCATTAGTTACAAAACTAAAGGCAAAGACTATAGACATTTCAAGTTAGAACATAGACATACATCTAGTACAAGCCTCAGTCAAGCAGAACCAACAAAGACATAAACATATATCATAAGAAGACACCTCATGAACCTACTATTTTAACTAAACTCCAATATAGTTTTCATACTCACTAATTCAAGAAGAAAAGTAAACACTTAAACAGATTCACTTCCCCATCAAATCCCATTTTTATCTATAAGGAAAGCCAAAGACAAACCTAGGGAATAAAATGGTCCCAGTTCAAACAAATTCTGCCTCCGTCTATGCCGAATTAAACTATGACTAAGTTGCAAAGATACAAATAGAGAATCAACCAAACAATGTCATCAAATAATTAACACCAGCTCCCAACCTAAGTAAACTACCATTTATAATCATAACTAGCTAACAAAGATCACCATAACAAGTACAAGACATAACTAAGACAAGTATTAAAAGGATGAAATTCAAAAGAGTAAGTGTTACCTTTTATGGGCACGGCCTTAACCAAAAGTGAATTTGGACGATACCTCCTCCAAAACTCCAGCCCAGAATGCCAAAGAAAGTATAAAAGAAAAAAACAAGTTTTAGAACTAGTTTTTCGAGCAAATCGAAATAAGCTTAAAAACTTTGAACAAGTTTCAAATTTTAAAGACTAGTATCTCAAAGCTTTAATGTTTTCTAAATTTTTTCCGACCTCTTCTTTCGTGAATGGGGGTTTCTATTTATAGAAACCCCAAAACGTTGAAACTGCCCAAATACTCGATGTGGGACTTGCAATTTTTGTGCAAGTCTCACACACAAACCCCAATTAAACGGTTCAGATCTAACACATAGATGAAATCAAAGGCTCAAAACTCGAATCTACAGATATATAAAAAATAAAAAGGGGGTAGGTATACCTTGGGGTCTGTTTGGCCTGAATTTAGAGGGGAGAATGACAAAGCATTAAATGCTTTGCCTCTTCCCCGATCATAAATTGATGGGACACGACGCTGAACAGTGGCGAGCAGGTGGTGGAGGGCAGGAGCGGCTCTAGGGTTTCACCCTAGCTGCCTCCTTTTACTTTCATTTACAACGGAGGCCTCTATGTAAAATAAAATGAGAGGGAAGGAGTATATGACTCCCCCCTTCCTTTTAATTATTAAATGGGCCGGGTCACGGCCCATTTGGACAGGCACGGTCCATCCCATTTTAAAAAAAATATATATATATATTGTCTCATATATATATACATATACATGTGTGTATATGCACCATGTATATTGATATATATATATATATATATATATATATACATATATATATATATAGGGTTGGGGAAAAAAACCAATACGTAGGTAAATAAATAAAAACAATTGTTAGTCCATTAGGACTTAAATAGTTTAAGAAAACAACCCTTAAAATAAAAGCAAAAATCATTTTGCAGACACCGATCTTTAAGTTAAGAAAATAAATCGATTACGCAAGCGCGCGTAGGAAAGGGTAAAATGGTCATCCCTTTAAATTACTCAAAATGCCTTGGACAATAAAATTGGAATAAAATTGCTCATTAATCTAATTTTCCTGATTTAATTAACTGAACAAGTAATCATTAAAAAGGGGTTTTCTTGCCCCTCCGAGTAATTGCAATTTCTTCAAAAATAAATCTCCACAAAATTAAAATACTTCAAATATTTCCTTTTCAACTCAAAAAGGGTGACATGTTGTCCCAAATAATTTCATAAAATTACCTAGACCCCTTTTGAGGTGCACGACTGATTTTATTTGTTTTCCAAGGATTCCGAGCATTTAAAATAGATATCGGGAGGTAAAAAATTAGGTTTCAGCAACTGCCCCTTTGGTGTTCGGGGATGGTGAGACCATCCCTGGGCAACAAAATGTGACTAACCCTAATTTTTGATGGACCCGACGCAGCTTACCTTTAATTTTCAAATAATTCACACATGTGTGGCTGGACCCTGGCTTCTGGGTTTTCTACATATCTCGGGTTATACGAGAATTCAGGCCACTTGTAGTTCGACTCTACTAAAGATTTCACGTGCATAGCTGAAAGTTCCTGAGATCGCTGGTGTTGTGAGGTTTTCTCAGAGACTTGTGGGGAGGTGACCGACTCTCTGGTCTTGAGTTTGCCTACATATCCCTGATCTTAGGGAATCAGGCCACATGTAGTTCGACATCGTTGGAGAAGGGTGTGTCCCTTACGTGAGAATACCTTCGGACTTCCCGGTGTGTACCCGACCGGTCACGATTTTTTTTAGTAAAAGGAACCACAAGCAGACAAACTTGGCTGAGTCCGGGAGTAGGTCCTCCAAATCCTGGCCGGAGAGCTTGACTCTCATGGGCACCCTTTTTGGTCGGCCGTGTAAGAAAAGTTTCACGTTTGCTCTGCAATTTGTCCGGACTCGGTTCAGCAGGTTGGCTCTCTCTCGGAGATTGTGCACCCACTCTCGAAATCTAAACATATCGCAGAGGTCTTTGTGATATTTGCACAAATGATCCTTTCAACATCAAAAGCAAACATGTGATGGCAGTATGTAATGAAATGAATGAATGACCCTCTCGGCAGTATGAAATAAATGCATGAATGTCCCTCTCAGCCGTATGAAATAAATGCATGAATGGCCCTCTCGGCAGTATGAATGAATGTATGAATGGCCCTCTCGGTAGTATGAATGAATGTGTGAATGGCCCTCTCAGCAGTATGAATGAATGTATGAATGGCCCTCTCGGCATTATGAATGAATATATGAATGACCCTCTCGGCATAACCCTCTCGGCAGTATGAATGAATGTATGAATGGCCCTCTCGGCAGTATAAACCAATGTATGAATGGCCCTCTCGGCAGCAGAAAATAAATATACAATGGCCCTCTCAGCAGTAGAAAATAAATATGCAATGGCCCTCTCGGCAGCAGAAAATAAACGTGCAATGGCCCTATCGGCAACAGGAAAGTAAAGGATTGAAAGGAATTTAAGGAACGGAAGAGTTGGTAGGAATTAAAGGATACAGATATGGCCCCTGCAGCCGGATGATTTTTCTTTCATCCATATGCGTGGGTTGTGACCCTCGTGGCCGGATATGCCCCTTTGTTTATGTCTTAGCCCTTTTGGTTAAATGCGCCTTTACGCTTGTTCATTATGACCTCTTTTTGGCCTGATATGCCTTTATCGTTCATTCCCTTGCCATTTATCCCCCTCGAGACCCTTTGGTTGTGGTGGCCTCTGTTATTTGTCCCTCTCATGACTCTCTTGGCCAGATCTTTGCTCAAAATCCCGCGTCTCTCCTCCATCTTTTAAGCCTCGTAGTTGGGCATGTCTCTTATTATTTCTGTGTGTGATCCGTGTCTTGGGCGGTTGTATTATCTTCTATTTGTTCACTTCGTAGCGCATATGCTGGTCTAACAGGTTTTCTTCCTTGATTTGGCTTTCGGAGTTTCTTCATTTTCCTGTTAAGACCTGCATCCATAGAAAAATCGTGAGTTTCCTAAAAGGCCTATCAACATTGTCGTCCTCCCATCTGATGGCTTCTCTTGGACGTTCTTCTGAACCCTCTTGGCCTCGGTATTTTTTTAGAGATGGTTTTGAAGCGCGCTTATACTAGCGAATGTATACATTTTCTTTGAAACCCTTCTGGGCAAAGCACATTGTTCTATATCTACAAACTTGTTATTCTACATATATATATATATATATATATATATATATATATATATATATATATATATATATATATATATATATATATATATATATATATATATATATACATATATTGAGCACGGTCTTCCGAATCCCCGTAGCTTGGGCCTCGATGGTAGGACCCTTTATATATACATATATATATATATATATATGTATGTATCTCTTTTTTTTTTTTTTAAATATTTTGTCATGACATGTGACTGCGAGCGCGGTCTTTCGGGTCCCCCGGGAGGTGTGACTGCTGGTTCCGGGCCTCGATGGTAGGACCCTAAGACCTTTTCTCGAAAGTCCCATCTAAGTTCGGGTTCGTCCTCAGTGGCCCTTGCTGTTCTCTCATCAGATGGGAATTTTTTGAGGTCTTCTCAGAAAATTCTGTCCCAATGTAAGGTTTTATTTTACTATCTCCTCGTTGACCATTTTTTAGTAGGAATTTTTGAGATCCTCTCAAAAATTCTGCCCCAGTGTGGAGTTGACATTGGTCAGTCCTCGTGGTTTAATTTCGCCGCTTCCATTTTTCTTCATTGCCTCCGGGGTTTCCTTAATGATTTTTGGGTTTTTCTTTCATGACAACCGAGCTCGAAAGCGCCTACGTATCCTGTCGCAGCAGGAATTCTGGTCGAACGTAGTTCGGGAGCAAGTGATTGAGTTTTGGGTTTTTCTTCTTTTTTTTAATAAAGCGATCGGGTCCGATATGGACTGCCTACGTATCCCGCCGTGGGAAATCAGGTCATTGCGTAGTTCATCATATAGATGATTTGTTTTTCTACAATTTTAGTGGGAGTACATGCAAAAGGTGCGATTAGAAGGAAATAACAATGCAATTACAAGCAAATGGAATCCTAAATGTAGTATCTCTTGAGCGCATCGGCGTTGATAGCCTTAGGGCCACTCCTGCCCGTCCATCTTGGCTAGGACTACGGCTCCTCCCGAGAGTACTTTCCTAACCATGTATGGCCCTTGCCAGTTTGGCGTGAATTTTCCCTTATATTCTTCTTGGTGGGGAAATACTCGCTTGAGCACGAGTTGTCCGATCTGGAAGAGTCGGGTTCTAACCCGCTTGTTGAAGGCTCGAGACATCCTTTGTCTGTATAGCTGTCCGTGACATACTGCCACCATTCTCTTCTCTTCTATCATAGCCAGCTGCTCGTAACGATTCTTAACCCACTCTGCATCTTGCAGCTCTGCCTCTTAGATGATCCGAAGCGAAGGGATCTCTACTTTTGCGGGTATGACCATTTCCGTACCGTAGACAAGGAGATAGGGAGTTTCCCCTGTGGAATTGGGGGTTGTCGTTTGGTACCCCAACAAAGCATAAGGCAGCTGCTCGTGCCAATCTCGATAGTTGTCGATCATCTTTCTCAGGATTCTCTTAATGTTCTTGTTAGCAGCCTCTACAGCTCCATTCATCTGTGGTCGGTATGCGGTAGAGTTCCTGTGTGTTATTCAAAATCGTTCGCAAATGACCTTCATCAAATGATTGTTTAAATTGGCACCATTGTCCGTGATGATGGATTTTGGTACACCAAAGCGGCATATTAGATTGCTCCGACAAAATCGGCCACGACTTTCTTGGTTACTGACTTGTGGGAAGTGGCTTCTACCCATTTGGTAAAGTAGTCAATGGCGACTAAGATGAAACGGTGTCCATTGGAGGCCGGTGGTTCGATGGGTCCTATGACGTCCATCCCCTCACGCTACGAAGGGCCACGGTGAGCTTATCGCATGTAACTCGCTAGGAGGGACCTTGATTTAATTCCCATGTATCTGGCATTGATGGCATCTCTGCACAAATTTGCACGAGTCATGCTCCATGGTCATCCCGTAGTAACCTGTCCTTAGGATTTTCTTTGCGAGGACGAATCCGTTCATGTGAGGGCCGCATGCCCCTGCGTGCACCTCTTTCAGCAATTTTGTGGCTTCTTCGGCGTCCACACACCTGAGTAAACCGAGGTCAGGCATTCTTTTATACAACACCTCTCTGTTCAAGAAGAAACCGTTGGCCAGTCTTCTGACGATCTTCTTCTGATTTACTGAACTCTCTGGGGGTATTCTTCCTTTTCTAAGTACATCTTAATATCGGAGTACCACGGTTGGCCATCCGGCTCGGCCTCGACGTGGGCGCAGTGAGCCTATTCTTCCCTTATTGTGATCTCCAAAGGGTCGATGTGAGTGCTTTCGGGGTGCTGGATCATGGAGGCTATCGTAGCCAACGCATCTGCAAACTCATTTTTAGCCCTCGGGGTATGCCTGAAATCGATGTTCTGGAACCTCCCACATAGTCTCTGCACCAGATTCACGTACGGGAGTATCTTGTCATTTTTGGTCACCCAGCTCCCTTTAACCTAATTTATGAGTAGATCGGAGTCCCCGATTACTAACAGCTCTAGTATGTTCATGTCCAATGTCATCCTGAGGTCGAGGACACATGCTTCGTATTCTGCCATATTGTTAGTACACCTGAAGTTGAGCTTTGCGGCCATCAGATAGTGTTGTCCTGTTTTTTATATCAACAACGCTCCGATGCCTGATCCTTTGTAATTGACCACCCCGTTAAATAACAACCTCCATCCATTGTACGGTTCTGTCAATTCTTCTTCTATAGCTAGTACCTCCTCATCTGGGAAGAAAGTCCGTAAAGCTCGAGTTCGTCGTCGACGGGGCTTTTTGCCAGCAGGTCGGCCATGGCTTGTCCTTTGATTGCCTTTTGTGCTATGTATATGATGTCGAATTCACTTAGCAACATCTGCTATTTAGCCAACTTTCCCACGGGCATCGATTGCCGGAAGATGTATCTCAAAGGATCCATTCGGGATATAAGGTGGGTGGTGAACACCAATAAGTAGTGTCTTAGCTTCTGAGCGATCCAAGTCAAAGCGCAATAGGTCTTTTCTACGAGCGTGTGTGCGCTTCGTGTGATGTGAACTTCTTGCTCGTGTAGTAGATGGTGTGCTCCTTTTGCCTTCTTCGTCATGTGTGTGCCAGCATACAACCAAAAAACATTCTCCGTGTGTGTGTGTGTGTGGTGTGTCCTTGCACCGGGTGGCACCGTAACGAGGGTTGGAGAGATATCTCTTGATTTTGTCAATGCCTCTTGGCATTCTTCCGTCCGGGTGGGAGCGTCTTTCTTGAGCAATTTAAGGATTAACTCCATGATCACGGTGGACTGGGCTATGAACCGCCCAATGTAGTTCAACCTCCCTAGGAAACTCATGACCTCCTTCTTAGTTTTGGGCGGCGGCAATTCCTGAATCGCTTTGATTTTGGTAGGATCTAATTCGATGCCCCTGTGGCTGACTATGAACCCCAACAATTTTTCGGCCGGCACTCCAAATGCGCACTTAGCAAGATTTAGCTTCAGGTTGAATTTGCGAAGCTTGTCAAAGAACTTGCGCAAATGTGTGGCGTGCTCCGCGCTTTCCTTTGACTTTATGATGACATCGTCCACATAGACCTCGATCTCTCGATGCATCATATCATGGAACAAGGTGGTCATAGCCCTCATGTATGTGGCGCCGACGTTTTTAAGGCCGAACGGCATTACCCTATAATGATAGACTCCCCAAGGGGTGATGAAGGCTGTCTTTTCGGCATCTTCCTCGCTCATGAGTATTTGGTGGTACCCGGCGAAACAATCTACGAACGATTGCAGCTCATGCTTGGCGCAGTTATCTATCAGGATGTGGATGTTCGGGAGAGGGAAGTTATCCTTCGGACTGGCCCGATTGAGATCTCGGTAGTCCACACAGATTTGAATCTTTCCGTCCTTCTTGGGCATTAACACTACGTTGGCCACCCAAGTGGGGTAGGACATGACTTCCACTATTCCTGACTCGATCTATTTTTTGACTTCGTCCTTTATCCTGATACTCATGTCTGGTTTGAACGTTCGTGTTTTCTGTTTGACTGGGGCGAATCCCTCCTTAATGGGCAATATATAAGAACATTCGATCTCGGTGAATCTCCTTAATAGGCAATATATGGCACTATCTCGTGTACGACCAAGCGAAGACGTCCACATATTCCTTCAGTAAAGCTATGAGCTCTTCTCTTTGCGGAGCTCCTAAGTGAGCGCTGATTCGCGTCTCCTTGACATCTCTTCCGTCACCGAGGTTGATCACCTCAGTTTCGTCCATATTTGGCTTCTCCTTTTCTTCCAACTCTTCCAACTCTTCCACCAACCCTTCTGGCATCATCGTTGATTCGTCGTACTCTTCGTACTCCTGCTTGTCACCTTCTTCGCTCATTTCGTGACATGTCATGACATTTTTGGTCATTTTATTATGATTACTACTGAAAAAGCGAGGCGAAGTAAATTAGGCTTATTATCGGTTGTTATTATTTAGTTAGCGAGAAAAGCAGTTATTATTAATCGGTAATGGCGGTGATTTACGAGGCTTTCATTAATTCAAAAAGGAATCGATTACAATCGTGGTCCTTGTCCGAAACAACATCGAACCATTCTCATTTAAAAACAGCGCAAAAAAAAAAGCTTTTGTTTAGGAAAAGGGGCGATCGTTCGGGCCTCGGCCGATGTCGCCGTTTCTTAGCAAAAGATTTTATTTTAAGAAAAGTCCATCTCTCTACCGAGAAGCCAAGAGGGGGGTGGACGCCCAATTGTTCAGGTGTTCCTTCGGCCCAAACTGCATATGCTGGGCGTCTCCTGACTCTCTTCAGTGACCGCGTAGCATCCCTCTTCTTGAAACAGCAATTTGAGACTTTCACCAGCTTCCTATCGGCATCTTTTTGGGGAATGACTGGTACAGACCCGGGACTGGATGGGGTAGTTTCCCCATTTTGGGCTCTCTCCTGATTGCCCCTGTGAGCTCGTATTCGTTAGGGGCATACCTCAGGCCGAAATGGTAGTTTTCCTTTAGAATTGGCACAGGCTCTGTTATCCCTCCGAGGTTTTTTCCTAGGCCTTTTCCCGTTTCAAAGCCGTTCCTCAGCATGGTAGAGGTAATCATTTTGTAGACTACCGGCATGGGCCTGTCGATCTCTTCTTCTGCGTGGGTAGCTCCCACGTACTCCACTGTGTGAAAGTTGGAGAGATGAGGACTCCCTTCAATCACGGGAATGGTGTTGTAAGAAGGCTTCTGAATGTCCTTCTCAGCTGTCACTACAATTTCCTGTCCTTGCCACTCGAATTTTATGGCCTGGTGTAGACTTGACGGTACCACACCGGCGGAGTGGATCCAGGGTCTCCGCAAGAGTATGTTGTAATTGGCGGTGATTTCCATGACTTGGAACTCTACTGTGAAGGAGGCAGGCTCGATCCGGATCTGTAGGTCGACTTCTCCTAAAGAGTCACTTAAGGCTCCATCGAATCCCCTGACGTTTGTCGCGCTCTGGCGGATCTTTCCCACGTCGTAACCAAGCTGTGTTAGGGGGTGGTGCGGGCGGTGTCGAGGCCCGACCCGTTGTCCACCGACCTTCCCTCGCCTTATCGAAATTTTTAGGGTGATATGGAGGGCTTTGTTGTGGGATGTTCCTTCAATGGGCAACTCTTCCTTAGAGAAGCAAATCCTGTGCTCCCTAATGATATGGGCCACTAGCCCGGCCAAATCCTCACTGCCGGTACGTGTGCATCATCCAACACCTTCATGAGGGCATACCTATGAGACGGCGAGCTAGCCAACAGTGACAGAACCGAGATTTGCGCCGGTGTCTTCTTCAAATGTTTGATAATGGAATAGTCTTAGGGCTGGATACGCCGCCAAAAATCTTTGGCCTTTCCTTCAATTATCGCCCTTGTCTGAGCATTCTCCTTCCTTGTGGGGGCCAATTCTTTAAGACTGTAGCACCTCCCTGAACGGGTCATGCCTTGGGTCATTGCGGTCTGCACGGTCACTGTCTTTTTGGGGTCTGGCGCAATCTGTTTTGCTATCTGGGTCACCACAGGTGCTGGGACCAAGGTTTCGAACACGGTCTTGGGAACCCTCGGACTGGGGATCAAGACATTGAACTTGGGACGTTCTTGGAGAGTAAGAAAAGCCACTGTCTATTCCAGAGGCTGGGTGATTCCGGGGGACAACATCCCACAAGCTTCCCAGTCTTCGTCCCTTTCTATCATGTGGACCTCGCCGTTTCCATGATTTGGCAATGGGTTCGAATTCATGTTAGGGACATTAGTTTCCAAGACGATTAACCTTTTATCGATCAGATCCTGAATTTTGTGCTTCAGATTTATGCACTCCTCAGTGCTGTGCCCGACCCCTCCGGAGTGGTAAGCACAAGTTTGATCGACCCTGTAGAATCGACTCCCAGGTTGTACTAACTTCGGCGGGGCCTTCTGAATCAACCCTGCGGCCAGCAGCCGTTCTAACAATTTATCCCTTGGTTCGAGGATTTTCGTGAATTCCCTCACGGGCCTCTTCTCGAAAGTCGGACATGGGGCATTATACGTAGGAGGTGGCGGCTGATTTTGGTAGTTCTGGGTTTGGTAGGCTTGCGGGGGGTTATTTTGCGGTGGGCGATAGTTTTGCTGGGGTGGTGGTTGGTATGTTTGTTGTGGTGGTGGTTGGTAAGCAAGGACGGATACACGGACACCGGGCGAAGATGTGTATGCTGGCACGGCGGCGGTAAATACTGGTTGTGTGTAATACACGAGTGCTGGGCTGTGCGGAGGGGTATGGTATTTCATAAGTGGTCAGGCTTGGTGGGAAGGTGAGGGTCCTTTTGTGTTTTGGTTGGAAACGTGGGATATGCTTGCCACGTCCTCTTTCTTTTTGCGAAAGATCCCCTATCACGACCTAAACTGAAGGGCCATAACGGGCACCTAACCGTACTAGTCAAGTACCAACTGACATACATTTGTGATAACAATATAAGCATAGGTGGGCCAATAAGGCCGTCATATAACTTCCAAAAAACTTATAGAAACATGCATGTATCAACTGTCCTAAAAGACCCATGTGTGACAATACTGGACATACTGTATGAGCCGGTAAGGCTATCATAATCATCTGTAATGACATATGAAATCTCAAACCTGGACCACATCTGACTATACACAACTGTCTACAAGCCTCTACTGGAAACATAACATACGTGGCCGGGACAGAGCCCCGCCATACCCATAAACATATGCGTGTACATATCTCTATGTACATAAGACCATGCTGACTCTTGGCATCTCCGGAACAAACGAAGTACATCAATTTCATCTGCTGAGCTGACATCCTAATAGATGGATCACCAACCTGTATCTGCAGACTTGCGGGCATGAAACGTACCCCCTCCCCCCCCCCGAACAATAGGGGAGTCAGTACGGATAATGTACTAAGTATGTAAAGCATAACAGTAACATATACGTAAGAATCATGAAGAGAATCTGAAACTCATAAGCTCAATAGGTCGTCCGACGCATCTGTATGACTGAATATCTGAACATATATGTATAATTCTACTTAGCTGAAGATGCCTCTGAAGGCGTATGATATGCATAGGTCATAATATAACTGTTAGTGCTGTGGAACGTACAGCCCGATCCATATACCATATGTTAGTGCCGAGGAACGTACGGTCCGATCCATATATCATAAAATAATGCCGAGGAACGTATGGCCCGATCCATATATCATCATTATCATCACTGTGCACCAGCTGATCAGGTGCTAATGTGTATATAATGCCTATCCCTTTCCCCATACCCAATGTACACATAATATACGCGTATATAATGCCTTATGGTCAAGGGTCAGTATGCATATGTATAATAAATGCAATGCATAAGCATAATGAGTAACTAGAACTCTCGGAGTGACATAAGGTCGTTCTACCTCCGATAGACATCTTTTGAGCTAACATCACCATGTATGAAATCTCAAGACCCAAGAACAGAAGGAACAATCATAAAAAAGGTATAGGATCATCAAAGACTAAAGTACTCCTAATGCTTCTAAGAGTAGAGTAATATGGAAGCTCGCGCATTCGTTTGATCGTTCATATCATAAGGATCATGCAAAAATGAAAGAAGGGACAGCCTTAACATACATGGCCTTAGCTCAACGGCTCAAGAACTCAACTCGTATCTGCTCCACGATCTATATCTAACAACAATGATACTATTGTTAATTATACAAACGATTCTCTTAATCATATAATGAAAATTTAACTTATCCTAAAACAAAACGGGCAGTATCTCCCCTGTTATTCTCATCTTCCCAAAATCCATATATCAACAACAACAACCACAACAATCCAACAAGTATATACATCAAATAACAAGATACCATGTAGCAGCAACAAGCCATAAACATTTCACGACGAGCGACAAACCCGGATACGATTATCAAACACACTTCTCCAATTTTTCTTTCCTTCAAAATACATATAAATGACAGCAACAACAATATAATTAAGTTACTCCAACAATTTCCAGCCACAACACAACCCAAAAATATACCTCAAATCAGGCCATCCAACAACAACAATAACTTATCCGATTTCCCGCAATTAATTTCATAGTTCCCATCTCACAATTTAGCTATGACCAAGATGAATTTAAATATACCTAGGAGAGAATAGTTCTTACCTTATATGCCAAGAAATGATCTTCTTCCACCTTACTTCCCTTCGAAGAAAGCCCGAATTCAACAACGCGATAAAACGGAACAACAAGATCGAAGCGGTGAACGAACTCGTATGATGTTCTCCATGATTGCTTGCCACCTTTATTCGTACAGAAGATTTCATCTAAATTAAGGTGAGGAGAATGATATGACTTTTCCGTAACTAAACATGAATGCTGCCTAAAATTGAAAGTCACGTTAATCATTTCCAAGAATGGAAATACATGATTTGCATTCCAGAATTTTTTTTTTTGTTGTCGCCCCATGCTCATCTTACAAGATAAATTCACTTTAATTAGATATGGAAATCATCTTCTCTTAGTGGAGTGTGGGTCCCACCATATGGGATGACTTTGCAAAATAATCCTCCTAATAACATGCCACCTAACCACCATGTAAATAAATAGTCATTGGTTATCTACTTCCCTTGGTTGCACGTGGATTTACCCAAATTGACATCTATCCATGTAATGATAATTAATAGCATAATTAATCCCGTACTCTTCCACTTTATCCCAACATTTAACCAATTATCCACATAATTAATTTCATGGTCTCAATTTACTTGAATATTGATCAGCTTTAACACACTCCATATACCCATTACCATGACCATGTGATATAACACTAGGCCATAGCCTCATTTGCCACACATAAAATATTATTCTCAATCATCGTCGTCACACTTTTTCATCTTAAATCATTTCAGAACTTCATTCCTTGTATACACTGAGTTCTTGATTTTCATGCTTGAATATGACCAAATTCTCCGGGCTCCGATAAATTTGCTGATGTTGGACGGTTCAATTTCCTCGTCCAAAAATATGAGATATTATAGCTTGGACCGTATTTCATTCAAATAAATTTCGAATCTCGACAAAACTTATTTTTTTCGATTTGTGTAACTTCTAATCCCTACGACACACCTGTACCATTACGCTAATCACCTATAAGCTTGGGCGATAACCTCACTTTTCGTTACTAATGTCATTTAACTCGCACGCTTTCCAACACATGAAAACACGAGATGTAACATCCCCGCGGCAGCCTGTCCAAACGCTTTGTTGAAGATGCTGACAATCTTCCCAGATTTGAGGCCATCTTCTATGGCCTCTCCTATTTTCACTAATTTGGAGAACGGCCTTCCAGCCATTGACAGCATCCTATCGTAAAGCGTTACTAATGCCATTTAACTCACACGCCTTCCAACACATGAAAACACGAGATGTAACATCCCCGAGGCAGCCTATCCAGACGTTTTGTTGAAGATGCTAACGATCTTCCCAGATTTGAGGCCGTCTTCTATGGCCTCTCCTATTTTCACTAATTCGGAGAACGACCTTCCAGCCATTAACATCATCCTATCGTAGAAATCTGGCTCTTGTGACCTAATCAATACGGAGACGAGCTCTCCCTCGCTCATTGGTGGTTGCACTCGGGCTGCCTCGGCCCTCCACCTGCTGGCGAATTCTTTATAATTTTTAGTTGATTTTTGCTTGACCTTCTCAAGGTAGTAGCGGTCTGGTACAATCTCGATGTTGAATCGAAACCTTTCCACAGTGAAGGATTACGCCGTGTCTTCCCAATGGAGCCACTGGCGCATGTCTGTGTGGCGAACCATTCCGCGGCCTCACTTGTTAGGCTACGGCTGAACAATCGCATGATTAGGGGTTCATTCTTCTTTACTCTGACCAACTGGTCGCAGTATGAACGGAGGTGTGCTTTCGAGTTTCCTGTCCCGTTGAACATTTTGAACTTTGGGATTTTAAAGCCTTTCGACAGGTCTAGATCCGGGTGCATGCACAGGTCGTCATTTCTTAGGCCTGTCGCCTTCCTTGTAGACCTTGTGGACTTTTCCAGCAACTCCTCCATCTTTTTCTCCATGTCTTTCTCTCGCTTATCATGTTCAGCTCTCCAAATCCTTTCCGTCTCCTCGTAGTGGTCTAGTTCCTTGTGTCTGAGGACTCGTTCGGCATATTCGGAGTGAAGGGACGATTATCGGGGGATGTCATGGTTAAACGGGGCAGTGATGTTTGTTCTGCGGGTGGGTGGTGCATTTGTTTGGCTTGCTTGATTGAAGAATACCGGCTGAGGGGCTTGATACGCGAGGCCCAAGTGAGCGGTCCCTGGGGCATTTTTAACCGGCGGTGGAGTACAGTAAGAAGGGCTGTCTTGGTTTGGGTTGGCGATGTTTAGTGGTGGGGGCATGGTTCCTGGCGGGTAGATGGGAAAATGGCCGGGCACTGTGGAACTTAACGAAGGAAAGGGAGGAGGGGCCCTTTTTCCTTCAGTGGTGTTCTTCTCTGCGTCGGCTGCCTCCCTCCTGGCTACTTTCTCCTGGAGAGTAGCGACGGTGGTTAACAACGTCGTGATCACATCCTCTTGGGAGGTGGCCTCTTGCAATCCAGGGTGTCTCCTTTGCGAAGAGCGAGCTCGTTTCTTGTTTCCTCGGGAGTACCAGTCATTTTGTCCTTTCCTTTGTCGGAGAGGGATGCTAACGCGGATTTGGATCTCGTGAAAAATGCTAGCTTTCAATATCACACTAATTGGCCCCCTTTCTATAAGATAAGAATAACTCAAATAGTAAAGAGAGTTAGTTTCTGCACATCAATTATAAAAGCAAAATATCAAATCTAGACATGTAACATACAAGTGGCACATAAGATCGCATATTGAATCTTGAGTGCTCTCTTGATCTGATGCTATAAAGTCTTGGATATCATGGGCTTTTATGTTCGGGTGGGTCTTGGTTTGGTGGCCTTGCGGTTGACTTGGAACAGTGAACCCCGTCGATTTTTCCACTTAGGCGGACGGGGAGTTTAAATTTTGAAACAGGAAGGGACCGAGTCTTACGTAGACTGCCTATATATCCCACCATGGGAAATCAGGCCCTACGTAGTTCGATTACAAATCAGGATATAAATTTTACCTAAATATCCTTTTGACTAGTCCTAACTACAGACATCCCCAGACCAAGCCCGACTAGGGCTTCCCGCGTATCCCTCCATTGGGAGATTAGGTCGGCGCGGTTCCTTTACATTTTTTATGAAGGTGGGGGATAACATTTGTGCAAAAGATGAGACACCTGGTATCTACCCAAAAGTATAATTCTCGCAAGCCGTTGTCCTTACGGACTTGCTTCCTCTGTCGAATCTTCCTTCGTTCAGAACCACGGTGAGAGTAGGACCAAAATCTATCTGGTCCTGACCATGTTCTCAAGTTCGAGCTTGAAAGCATGCCATCCATTAATATCATGTCCTCTGGCCCTAGTATGGTACAGGCAAAACTTGTTTCTACTAGGCCCTAAGGGTGCGGGCTCGTAGGTAGGTTCCACAGGCCTGATTCTGTTCAATGAAGCCAAAGTCGAGAAGAGGCGAGCATATGATTCTTCAAAAACAATGAAATCATACCGCAATATCTGGGTTTCGGGGGTAACTCCCTCTCCCAGGGTGATGGGGTCATGGACCAGTAAAGTATGCGACCCCAATAGAGTTCCAATGATTTTGTCGTCTATGAGACTAACAATTCTCCTTTTTAATGATAAGCACTCGTTCAAAGTGTGCACTACCTGGTTGAGATGAAACGGGCACCTTTTGTAGGCGTATACCAAGTCAGGGACCGGTAACCTAGCCCTAGTAGCATAGTCCATCCCGGCGGCCATCATCTTCCTGAATACTTCCTTGCAGGTGACAGACAGTGAAGACACCCAGAACGGAGAAGATCGAGCCTTGAAGGCTATGCTCCATGGGGCTGGGGAGGGGAGATTTGCCCTTCTAAAGTTCTCTGAAGCCATAGTAGAGATGGCGGGCATCAGCATAGGTGAAGGCACATAGAAATCCGTCCCTTCCTCAGTAGGAGCATATTAACCAGACTCGTCGTCCGCGTCATTTCCTTAGAACTCAGGGAACATATCAAACGGGTTCTCCTCTACTTCGACCCCTACGTCGACAGGCTCTTCCATGTCCTGAGGTTCTTCCTCTTCTTCCTCTGGTTCCTCTTCTTTTTTGGGTTCTTCTTCCTCAGCGAGCTCAGGATCCTCCTCCCAAGGCTCTGCTCCCTCCTGTGGGTCTAGTACGAACACCCACGGGTCCGAACCTGCCCCTTGTCCTCCATTAGTTTCCTCTAGGGTCCTTTCCCTGGGTGTTACGGGTCTTCTCTCTAGTGGTATGTAGTTTAACACCAATTCCCTTACCTCTTCGGGGACATTTTTGTAGTACTGTTCTTGGGGTACGCCTTCCGGCCTATTCGCAACCAAGTTCAGCAATCGATCTACCTCCTCAATCTTTCTCCCTATTTCTTGGAGATGTTTTTCCATCTGCAGCACTTTGCCCCGTAGCATCTCAGCCGTCTCTCCCAGAGTCCGTGCCTCTTGTCCATCTTGGTTCGCCATTGCAAGTCAACCTTTAGTGGAGATAAATTTGGGTAAGTTTTCAACCTCATGGTTTTTCTTTCAGGTACGTGGTTTAGATTATCGGATCAATGACACTCAAGCTCAATACATGATTGCACACATAGCAAGTAAGCATGCGAAGCACGTAGCAGATAAGCATGTAATTTGCAGTTATTTATACTACTCACGTTCCTAAGGCCTCTTGAGTCAAGGCTTTCCTAGTCGTTTGAAACATGTAAGTGCCATTTGTGAAGTGAACCATTGCCCCGAAAAAGCCATCATAATTTATAATAATAATATCTTTTCCCATAGGGATTACAAAAGTGATGACAAAAGCCGTCATGGGGCTTAAAAAGGAAAAGAAAATCAGCAATCAAGGAGGTCCTCCAGCGGCTGATGTCGAGGCTTGGTTCGTTCTGGCCTTCTTGACCCTTCGAATGGTAGTCTGGATAAGAAGGTGTGCCTGATAGAGCCCCATTCTGACAATCATCGGGTTTGTTTCTTCTGGATTCTGGCCAGATGCTCGTCCGTACCTTACAAGCATTCTTTCATGCGTTCCTCTTCTTGGGCTTCCTGAGAAGGTGTGGGCTCTAGCGCCGGTGTGAGGGCCAGGTGCCTTCGTGGACACGCACAATACCCGGGGTCACACCCTGCTTCGAACCTATTAGGAGCCAGAGTTTTTGGGCCCCAACTCACTCGGCCATTCCATTCACTGAGGATTACGCCAGCGTGCCTGATTTTCTGCTCAGTGTGCTCGATGATAAATTGCTCGGGGTTTCCCACCTAAGGGATCACTTGCGTCCTACCGAACTGTCTCAAAACCCTGGACGGATAGTAAGGATAGATTCCTCGAATCCCGACTAGCGGCACGAATGGGCAATTCTTTCCTCGAAACACCACAGTCTCAGATATAAAGTCGGGGAACATCCAACGGATCCAATCTTCAGTCAAGTCGGTGAAGAACTCAGCCCAGTAACTTTTGGACGTATAACCGAGGTTTGGGTAGTAATTCAATAGGCAGTCTATCCGGTTCTGACAGCTCCAACCCTGAACCTCTTTGGCCATGTTAAGGTGCTTGATAATCCACTACTGTAGCAACATATTGCACCCTTGGAAATATCGGAAGCGATTGCGGCATTTGTCAAAAGCTCGGAAGATATCGGCCAATATGATGGGTGCCAAGTCAAAATACCTCGTCTCTTGATCCTTGGTTATCTCGTGGAAAATTGCATGGGCCAGGTATACCACCTTAGTATCTATTGCCAACGACTCGTCCTGTGGGAAAACCATAATGCCTAACAAGGCTATGGCGAAGGCTAAAGGTCTAGCAGCTTCCCATTCTCCTCGGCTCCTGAATTCTCTTTGATACAGGGTGTACCCGATGACGTCTCCGAATCTGTGGTATAGATCCCTGAAAGCCACCGTGGGCCCTTGTGCCCAGGGTGCTTCGGTCAGAGAAAGAAACCTCATAATCTTGCTGACGGTGGGCTTGTGTGGGAATAACGGATTGTGGTCCGACTTGTGCTGTCTCTTCAGACAGGTTCCATTACTGTCTATAGCGTCTCTGATCTCTTCTAGGGTAAGAGTCATTTCAATATCACCAAAACGGAACAGCATTTCTTTGTCATCCCAAAACTTTGCCAATACTTCTATTAGCTCCGGGCGACCTTTCATCGTCATAAGAGAGGGTAGGTGTCCTAAGGTGCAGTTGATCGTCCTTTGATGAGTATCCCCCAACCATTGGTACCAGGCCCTCAACAATTCTGGAGCCTCAGTGACGATGTCAAAATGGATTCTTCACTCCATCTACAAAACAAAACACGGTTAAGATTCCCCCCATCCCCATAGGATCAACGGTTCATCACATAGGCACAAACATGTTTCCATATAACACATAGATGAGATGCGGTGTCTTTCGGGTCATAGACCGTCCGAACACGGGGTAGCCATTTTTAATGAGCCTTAGGTAGGTCTGAGATACCCAAGGCCCATCTAGGTATAAATGCTCTAGTGCAGTAGGGATTTGGCTTAGCTCTATCCTTATTTTTTCTAGAATGGTTTTTTCACGAATGACCCCGGGAACCGAAATGGACAATTGGGGCTGAACCGTTAGGGCTTGTTGATGACCGCGTACCAACCCCACCTCATAACGGCTCCAAGAGAAAGTTTTGGTTTTATAGTGAAGGAACGACCCCGTGCTCCGCAATGTCTGTCACGACCCAACCCCGTAGGCCGTGACTGGTGCCTGAGCTGGGCACCCAGACGTACCTGCTAACCGTAATCAACGTACCAACAGATTATGCATATACAGAGTTCAAACATCAGACTATAACTGACATAATCAGGTCTTATTTTTACAGAATAGCGACACGTCGCCCCGTGGCTGTCACAAATAGCTATACATACATATATATATATATATATATATATATATATATATATATACACATTCCGCGGTCACAACATCCAGCAGACATAAGTCAGAAAGGCTATCATCATACGGGGGACGTCCGAAGCACAGACCACACAGACACAAGGAAACAACAACTGCCCATAACCCACACGTATATGTCTACAGACCTCTAAGAGTCATAACAGAATCATATGACGGGACAGGGCCCCGCCGTACCCAGCGAACAAACATATATACATATAACGAGAGATGTCGATTACCAAAAGTGTAGGCTCGGATCAAGGCACTTCGAGCGTTGAACGGATATCCTAGGCCGACGGATCTGCGAAGCGTGTGCACACCGCACGCGCGCGTAACGCGGCCCCGAAGAAAGCGGGGGTCGGTACGGAAAATGTGCGAGTATACAAGGCATGAAATAAGATATAGTAAACGGGGTCATAATCAAAATCGAGAAGTACGGAAGGTAAATACGATACTCGAAAATGTTAAATGCTTACTCATAAAACATAAATCATGCATAAGGCTCTTAGAACTGTGGTCGCCCGCCCGTCGTTGGCGCCACAACACATCATACTCCATAAGATTTTATATCTCCGTATCCCCGTCACACAGCACATCATATATACCATGGTACCCGGCCAATAGGGGCGCGGCGTACCGGACACATCATAACACCATTATCCTCGGTTCCCGGCCAAAGGGGCTCGGCGAACCGGACACATCATACTCCGGAAATATAACATAATACGCACGATAACATCCGGCCCTGGGACTCGGTGAAGGAAGTAACAATAGTATGCACGAGCAGAGTCGTGAGAAACCATATGCATAAAATCATCATCATAACTCATTAAATAAGTAAGAAATCCATATGCGGGAGTCAAATTGAGAATGGTATTAAATTTTTCCCGAAGGTCATTAAGGATAAGCATAGAAAAGCCGCGGGCCCCACGGACGGGTGCCGACCCCATCCGAGCCCGGCTACGAGAGCTAGGGGAATGTTATATCTTATGAAGTTACCTATTATGTTTTGGGGCGATCCGAGCTCATCTGCAAAAGTTACGAGCGTTTGAAGTTCGGAACCTTTTAGTAGCAAATTTTTTTTATAAGACTTTTGAAATTCAATCTTTTGAAAGCATAAGAACCTTAGTTTAGCTAAATTGACTTGCGAACATCAAAAAGTGAATAAAACTCATATGCTTGCTCGGATCACAAGAATGGAATCGCCTCGAGATTCTTAACTTATCATAACTTAATCGTATCTAAGACATGCCAATGAAGAAAAAGGGTAAGCCTTGCATACCTGCTTTCCTTTCAAGCTAATCCAAATTTACGTCGTGAACTTTCCAAGATCTACAATACCTCATTAAGTATCAAACATTAGCTAAAGGCATTTAGAAACCCGATTCTAAGCGCACACCAAATTCTGAAATTTAAAGACTTCCCTAATACACCACCACGAGAATTAAACTAGAGCCAATTTCATCAACAACAATACCAACAAATCATTCTAACAACATCAACCATTGATTCAAAACGCATTCTAACATCAACAACCTTCTTTCACATAATGCGACGATATTCATATATTCAATTCAACCGCATAAATCAAACTAACATCAATATTCACACGTTCAATTACTAATCCGAAATCATTCAAACAATATTCAAGGACATTATAAACAATTCACACAATATATTTCAAACAATCCAACCAATGTGCCAACTTACCCGAAATGCTCCCCAAACCCGAAAACAATACTAACATAATTTCTTCTTCCAAAACTCATAAACTACATCAACAATCTATATATTAACAATGTGATCATCCTAAATATAAAATTCACATAAGAGTTACATTGGCTTCCAAATCAGCCCGCAACCATCACCACTTCAATTTGATTCATCAATCTTCATTTTACCTCATAGAACTCAGCGACGACGGTCAAATTACTAGATAACATGACTTCATTTCTTGCATAACCATGACCCCTATTTTCGGCCACCACCGACACATGTATCTTCCATGATTTCATTCATTTTCTACACATTACGACAACACACAAACATGCTAAATTCACTTAATTCACCACCTTAACATCACACACATGCACGGCCAACCACACAACCACGCGGCTACAACTTCAACTTCCCTATTTTCATGAATTTCATTCATATTTGCATGCTATAACACACATAAACTATGCATAACATATAAAAGAGAAGATTAAAACATACCTCCTTCCCTCAACTTTTCCACACGACTAGGAGTAGATTTTGCAAGAATAAGCGTTTTGTTTGTTCAACAACCACTATCACGTTAAAGAGCACCTTTCAATTTGTAGGAAAACTAGGAGAAATTATTTTTTGGTGATTAATTCTTGGACTTCAATTTTCCATGCTCATGGCCGTGTAGTGCTTGGCCTTTCTCCTTCTCAAAACTTCTTGAATTTTCTTGGTGTGAAGTGAGGAATAAGATGACCAAGTCATCTTTTTAATTCCACATTTTAGCCAACCATGTGGCCATGGCCCACATAAGGTGGCCGGCCACATGGCCCTTATTTTCTTTTTTTCTTTTTTCATGAACTAATTTCCTTTCCAAAATTAGAATACTTTCCAAAAAATGGAATTTAACCCCAAATGTTTCTTTAATATTTCCCTGCCAATAAAATCATACACAACTTATTCTCCTAAGACAAACAAAAGTCTCTCCTTCGTATCTCGGAATGGACTTGGCCTTCACTTAGCAAGGTTGACTCGGATTATCCCGACGTACGAAATACGGGATATAACAATGTCGCCTTTGGAACAAAGTGTAAAATAAATGCCGGGGCTGCGGTTATGATATGCATGCAATATCGTTAATAATTGTGGGGAAAGTAAACAAATAGCGAGTTTATAACGGATATACTCATATTATACGGAATCCTATGGTTAGAACCTTTAAGTCCCCGGCGGTGTCGCCATACGTTACGGTTCGCTTTTCACGCGGGTTTAGGGCCAAAAAGGGCTACTACGAACTCGTTGACGCTCTTTTTCGAACTTGTTTTTTAAAAGCGGCCTACCTAATTTTTAGGAAATTAGGAAAACCAGTTTTGAAGGGTTTATTCAAATGGAAAAAAACCTTCGCAATCCGAAGTTCTAGGTAAGGGTTCCGATGATCCCCCAGGAAGGTGTTAGACACCTCGGTATTAAGGATACATCCGTACTATATGGTTGACCTTCGAATTCTAGTGTATGAGTATTTGTTTAAACTCATTATTATTTTGTTTACTTTCCCTCAAAAAATACATCATGCATATCATGTTTTTTGGAAAAAAATTGAATATATTCCCCTTATATGTAGGGTATCGTAGTTCCGGATTTATAACATCCGTGTAGAAATAGTCTCCTTTATGTATAAGGAGTATATGTTTATAAAAAGAAAATGTAAAAGTGAGTCTTGGTTTTATAAATTAAGTCCTTATTATACTCATACACTTGACTTGGGTTGATCCGTATCGGTGCGTTCAGCCTTATCCGGAATTATGTATCACGAATTGGTTTTATACGCTATAAAGGCGTTTTCATATTAAAACAATGGGTATATATCACCTGTAAATAGTCGTTTATTTGGGCCTGCTATGGTCCAAAACAGCATCATTTTTAGGAGTCCCCTTTTTATACTTTAAGCAAAACGATTTTGCAATTTCGCAAAAGAACACCTGGTTTCGAATTAAAACTGAACCAATTCTTGTCAAAAAATTACCAATCGTTGTTTGTTTTTTTTCAGGGTGAAAAAGTGTATGAGTTGATGGGTATTGGACCCATTTATTGAAAGCTAAGGTGGAAAAATCCCTTGATTATGTTAAAACTGATTGAGTTAAATAACTTAGTTTTGAAAACAACTTTTGCTATAGAATGTGACGGCCGTTTGAGACGTTAGAAAAATCGGTTGTTGTTTGAGAAAAACGAGTTTTGCTAAGTTCCAATTTTATACTCGGCTATATAAAACGTTATGTCAGGTCGCATGATTTTTTGAAAACGCGTACGGGGGACCTAAAGTCGACTAAACGACATAACGTTCCTAAGAAATCTAATTCACAACTATAAGTTTTTCCACTATAATACGGGTTTGCATACATTTTATACAAATACATCATATTGAAAATAAGTTAACAACAACAAAAAAAAGGGTAGGGAGACAGGGTTAGACTAGGGAAGTACCAAGCCCCCAGTTGGTCATTTTCACCCATGACGGGACTTCTGCGTGCCTCGCTATCTTCCTTTTGTCTTCCCGGACTCTTTTTTGAAGTAGTATTCCCTACTTGGGCCTTAGGCCCAGAGAGGGTGGTTTCATGCATTTTTGACCCGAATTAAAGTAGTCGCGCGAGAGGAGAAAAGGGAAAAGAAAGAAACACCGGTTAGTTTATAATCGTTGAACTTATCATTAAGGTATATAACTAAAATTAAACACACATGGATGATGTAGGATATGCACACATAAACATATATACAAGGCAACCCGTCTTGTTCCATACTAGCCCACTTACAAAATTATTTCTTTAGGCATGGCATGGGGACTAGGTCTGGATCCCGTATATCCGATGTCGCAGAAGTTCCAAAGGGTTTCAAATAACCCCAGTCATGGCTGACACCAGCAGATTAAAACAACCCCGAATAACCACGCTTGGCCTTAGATTTATTTTGGCCTCATTGAGAGTGGACGGAGAGAGTATGGAATCGGAGAATATAAACAATCTTCTAATAGCTTAAATGCACTGATGTGGGGCTACTATACATTGAGCCAATTCTTCTAGATGGAAATCACAACACAATACTTGACCAAATCAAATACAACTTCTTTAAAGGGAAAAACAAGCAACCGGCGGTTGTGATAGCCACTAGGGAAGGAAGGACAAGCAATTTCCAAAGAAAATGACAAATGCAAAATTTGCACGGGGCCCAAACGGTCTATCAAATGTCACATCTCAAACTATATGCGGCATCTCAAACAAAACTAATCTAAACATGATAAAGAGCAATGTCCGTTTAAAGTGAAAGTAGGTATATATGATCCCATATAGGTAGCAATATTGAATAAAATAAAATAAAAAGAAGTAATCAATCATGATCAAACTTACAAAATTATTTTTTCCCGGGCAAACGAAGCAAGCAACAAGTAAACAAGAAAGTCAACTTAGGACCAATGACACAAAGTGGTGTGGGAGTTTTAACTCGATGGAAGGGAAGGGGACAAGACAAGCCACTAGGGAGTTAACACATAAGACAAATGCAAGTCTTGGGGGGCGGTGGGGATACTCGTACAATCAAAACATTAAACAAGTTTAAACCTTAAGAAAAATAGCAAAGTTTTTGAAAATCGGAGCCACGTAGTTATAGGAGGATGAGGGCACAACGCGCGGGCAAGGTAGTAACTTAGGACGGAAACTTAGTTTTAACTCAATGGAAGGGAAGGGGACAAGAGCAGAGGGGAGTCACACAACAACCACCCCCGGGGAATACGAGACAATTAAACAAGTTTAAACAAGAAAAAGCAAAGCACCGGGAGCCACAGACCTAGGCCATTTTTTTTCCTTAAGGCATCAGTCAAAACACAGATAGTTCCATTCTGAGCCATTTTTCTTCCCTTTAAGGCATAGTCAAACCACTCTCCCCTACCTGAAGCCTCTGTGAGTCCCAAGATCATGAGGGGAAGGTTAAAAAAATGGAAGTAAGAGTTTCAGGCCCTTGAAAGGGAAATAGGATAGGGTGGGGTCATCACCTCCCTATCTCCTTTCCCATGTCTTCTTTCAGCAAAAAGGGATCCTGGGCCCCACTGGTCATTACCTCCAGCTCATGCCCAGGCTCTCCTTTTTCTCTCCTAAAACCCTTTCCCCCATCTTAGTGTAGTCACCCTGATCATCCAATGACAACACTAGGGACTTTAGGCAGACTTACACACATCCAACCCTGTCACACACTCCTTCTTAAACAAACTTAATGGTCCAGGGTCCCAGGCTCGATGACCGAAATTAATGGTAAATGCTAGGGAAGACTTCTCAGAGGCACCATATCAAGCAGTGGCAAACTAACTAGTTCATGTGCGCTAGATTTAAGTTTCAGAGGCTGTTGACATCAGATCCAAATACAATCACTGGGCACAAGCATTCTGTTAGTCACAAAATAGGTGGGATCAAACTAATTAGTCTTAACACTTCTAAACCGAACCAAGAAAAGGCATTGGGGGGGGGGGGAGCTCTTATTTCCAATTGCAACAGAATTCAGAAGAGAAGACACAATCTTTTATTTATCAAAATCAAGCCACTTAAGTAAGGCAGAATCCAACATCAAGCATGACATAGAGGCTACAAGATGATTTTGAAAAGCAAGAGATGTCAAACAAAGAAGGGAGGCACTCTCAGTTTGAAGAAATGTAAATCCATGTAACACAAGGAGAAACTTTAGACTAAAAACAAGAAAAGTGGAAGGAAAGCACAGGCCAGACCATAATTTTATCCCAAGAAAATGCAGGAACTATCACACCCTTTGCAGAGGCCAAATAGCTTCCTAGCCTAAAGTGTATACACAAACACCTCAATGAGACTTCACCAAATTCCAAGCAAGGTCAATTATCAGGAGACCTCAGCCTAGTTGACTAGTTTATTACAGCAGTGAGGTCAAGAAAGTGTAGAGAAAGGCCACTAAACTTCATGACACACAAAACTTGGACTAAATCACAAAGCTACAAGACTTGCCAGTTTTCAGAAAAAAGGGAGAAACTTAAAACCTATGCTAGGCCTATGGCAGTGAGGACTTATTTATTTTATTATCAATTTATCTAAAAGGGGGAGTCTGGAGTAAAACAGCGTCATAATTCAAGATTAATCTATAGGCAGGTTCAAAGAACTCAGATATCACAAGAAGGTCTGTCAACCAAAAGAGTTTAAAGAAACAAATTCTTTTTGCAAGTTCAGTAACAAAGCAAACATCTAAGAAAACTATTTCTGGTAATTTTCCAAACTTGATCAACATTTTTGACTTAAACAACCTGATTATGTTGTGAATGCAGACTAAATAAAAAAGGGCACACAAATAGAGGACAAGGGTAGACAGTGAAACAGCCAAAGGCACAAACCAATTCTCTTAACTTCTAGGGTTAGCTAAGTGATCACAACAAAGAAAACCAAAGCAAGGTGACACAAAACCTCATTTAATTCTAAGTTGTTTCCCAGATTTTCAGTGTACTAGGTGATTATATCCCAGTGAGACAGACTTTATCACATTCAGGCAAACTGGGGGAAGGGGACAAGCAAGATACCACTAGAACAATGGCCCAGACCACACACACAACTTGATTTTTAGGAAAGTAGTCTGTTCTCAGCACACATGAGCAAAGATTATCACTTTACATTACTTTTTTTAGTCAAATAAAAAGACTAGGTACCAAACTTATGCCAACTCTATCAAAACTCCTCAACACTTAGTAAAAACTTCAAGAAAAAAGGAAGTTTGACTCTTCCCCTTTGGCTAAAAAGAATGATTCAATCAAATAAGTAAAACAAAACCAACCAGAGTTCAGGCCACATTTCAAATCCTCTTCCTCAGTTTCCCCTTTACTCTATGTCTAGGTGGAGCAAGTTGACATGGAAAGCACCTTCTTAAAAGTAAGGACACCCTAGACTACTCAGAAGAACCTAAACAAGTCATGAATGAATCATATGCATTTGAACAAATCTTGAGTAAGTTATTTCAGGAAAAAATCAGTAGTTATTAAGCAAACAAAGGAGACAAAGAAGTTTGTCAATTAGAAAGCACACCCAACCAGGCTTCAGTTATAGGTTTACCTTAAATAAGTTCCAAAAGTTCACTCAGCATGGTCAAATAAATTCAAGAGGAAAGGGCACAATCCCATCATGCACAGACAACACTCAAAGGAAAAGGAAAGCAAGCAAATGTAACTACAGTTTTGAAAGAGAAGAAAGAAAAAAATGGACCACACTTACACCAGGCACATCCTAATCTTAACTTAGATCACATGATTCCCAAACTGAACAAGGAACTCAATAGCATCACAGATGACTGACCAAATGGACCAAGTAATCCACAAAAGAACCAATTCCCAAGGGTCAACTATCAATTAAGCTAGACTATAAATATAACTACCCTAGCCATGGGCCATTAGTTACAAAACTAAAGGCAAGGACTATAGACATTTCAAGTTAGAACATAGACATACATCTAGTACAAGCCTCAGTCAAGCAGAACCAACAAAGACATAAACAGATATCATAAGAAGGAACCTCATGAACCAACTATTTTAACTAAACTCCAACACAGTTCTCATACTCACTAATTCAAGAAGAAAAGCAAATACTTAAAAAGATTCACTTCCTCATCAAATCCCATTTTTATCAATAAGGAAAACCGAAGACAAGCCTAAGGAATATAATGGTGTCACGACCCAACCCCGTAGGCCGTGACTAGTGCCCGGGCTGGGCACTCGTATACACCTATTAACTATAATCAGTTCACAACTAGCATGATAAGAACTTATATGTAAAAAGGCAAGATGTCGCCTCAAAGCTGTCGCATTTATATACATGTCACAGTAACCTGTCTCCTGAGGAGTTACAACTTTCAACAGATAACATCGTATATAAGCCGGCAAGGCTATTATAATATAGGGGAACGTTCCAGGCATACACGAGCCGACAAGGCTACTATAACACACAACTTCCAAAGCATGTATATACGTACGCAAGCCGACAAGGCTGCCACTACACACAACATACCAAACATATATATACGCAAGCCGATAAGGCTGCGACTACGAATGGGAACTCCCCAAAACATAAGTCATACAGGCACAACTGAGTCGTAACTACATACAACCCACACATATGTCTACAGACCTCTAAGAGTAACAATAGTATCATATGACGGGACAGGGCCCCGCCGTACCCCTGGATAAACACATGTATACAACAAAAGGATCTGTACCAAAAAGCTAGGCTCCGAACAAGGGAGCACTTCAAGATAGCCGAATAGATATCCTAAGTCAGGCGGATCACCAAAACGAGCGTCGTACCTCGCGGGCATGACACGCGGCCCCCGAAGAAAGGGGGGTACGAAATATGTACCGAGTACATAAAGCATGAAATACGAAGAACAGATTATAACCGAAATAAGAAGTACAGAAAACGAGTACAACAACCAGAAAACCAAAATGCTTGCTTTTGAAACACAAATCATGCATGTCAATATCATATATCATATCTGGCCTATTATAGGACTCGGTGAACATAGTCGCCACCCCGTCTTTGGCGCCATAACACAGCATACCCCAGAACACAGCATAACTCCGTATCATGGCATAACTCCATATCACAAAGATAGCACCATAACACAGCATAACACCATAATATATATATACACCCCGGCCCTCTGTTAGGGACTCGGTGAAAGATGTAATAACGGTATGCACGAGCGAGTAGTGAATAACCATATGCATATAAATCATCTTTTGAGACTCAATAGATAAGTAGACTAACCAACGCTCGAGTATCAGGACGATATTCATACTCAGTACTCTTTAAATGTTATATCCCGTATTTTGGTACATTGGGACAATTCGGTTTAACTATGATAAGTTAAGGGCCAAAACCATTTCGAGATACAAAGTCGGGACTTTTGACCTTCGATTTCATTTTAAGATATAAGTTGTGCATGAATTTGTTGGTATGAAATAATTAGGAAAAATTTGGGACCAAAAGTGATTTAATTGGAAGTTGAAAATCATGCAAATTGTGTCCTGTTATAGCCTGTGTTTTGTACATTCGGATAATCCGGGATAGTTGCAAGAAGTTAAAGGCAAGACCATTTCCAAAATTGTTTTAGCCCGTGTTTTGTACATTCGGATAATCCGGGATAGTTGCAAGAAGTTAAAGGCAAGACCATTTTCAAAACTTACACTCTAGACCCACGACTCTGTCTGCAAAGTCTCTAACTTCGAACAAACGCACAAAGACACATACTCGACTAGACGAACTCCCGAGAACAAATGGAGTCTACTAACTCCGCCGGAACGTCTTCGTAATGGCTTCTACTCATCTGGTGTACCTGCGCGGCATGAAACGCAGCGCCCACAAAAAGGGGCGTCAGTACGAGCCATGTACTGAGTATGTAAGGCATGAACAAATAACGTAGTGAGGGATATACATATGAGCAATAATCATGTGGAAACATAGGACATATCCTGTGGCAGGAGAGTAACCTGTACATATGAATGCCTTTTAGGCCGGATACCACGCATGCCATATCATAGCATATCATATCATGTCATATCATATCGTATCATATCATGTCATATCATATCACGTCATGTCATATCATATCGTGTCATGTCATAGCACCGAACAACGTCGGCTCGCCCACATAGCGCCGAAATACGTCGGCTCGCCCATATATCCCGCGTCCGGATGATAACACCACCGATCGGTGGCAATGAACATGTTTCCCTTCCCATTCCCCATGTATCCCTTCCCCCACCCCATGTACATATACATATATCATATCCATGTGTCATATACATATCATATATCATATAAGCATGCAGGAGAGCCCAAAGAAAGTCATGTATCCATCGGAGTGACATAAGGTCGGTGACCTCCGATTGCATTATGGAATAACCAGGGTCATCATGTCTCACCTTGAAGGAACGATAATTATAAGGCGATACTATCAATGAAGAGTAACATCATCAGAACACATAGAACCGGATCATAAGGCGTCGTTTCATATACTCGGAATCTTTAAGATAGTCATTGTCCACAAGTAGAATTGAGAAATCAAGAAATAGTTTCATATTTTCATGTCATCATATTTCATGATAGGAACATATTCTCGACATATTCAACATAGACATTTCTCATATTGGACATCGTCATTCTCATTGAAAAATCATATTCGTCGTCTTAATCGTAAAAGCTTACAAGAATCATAGAACTTAATTTTGGAGAAAACGAATATCTTTGGAAAACATTTATAGACTTTTAGAAAAGAATTCATGTCTTGGAATCATAACTTATGACTTTTTAAAATAGTAACGTTATGGAAGCATTTATCAAGTCTCACGTACAGATCATGCCATAGAAAGATAAGGGACGGGCCTTAACATACCTGTGCCGCGCCTTACTAGCTACACTTATCCCTCCAAACTTGTTGGTCTACATTCAAGAAAATTGACGCAATTGTTAGGTTCATTATCATATGCCTCTCTTAACCCTTCAAATACATTCACTTATATTCTGCCGAAATTTCGGCAAAAGATCTCCCCGTAAATACACCGTCCCGAGAATATGGCTCAGCCCAATTCATCCATTAGCAACAATCCGAGAATTCAACTCGGCCAAACCAACAACAATGCCAACAATCTTACTAACAACATTTCATTCATATTCAATTCAATTTAATTCACATAATCTTTCAACAACTCAATCAACATTTTACTTTACCCGAAATCTTCCAATTCCACAACAACCTTACATATCATCATTCATATACGTTAACTTCAACAACACCCTTCATTCAACACCACATAATCCACAATGAAAACAACTAGAATATCAAATTACATCAATTTACCATAACTTACCAAATCACCTACCATTCGGTTACAACAACTTCTCACATAGATTTTCATGAATTTCTATACATTACAATAGCAACCAAACTACTAAATAAAATTAATTCCTCACTTCTACACATACTACTATATTCGGCCACCACCACTACATGCATGCTTGCATGAATTTTTATCCATTTCTACACATTACAATAGCAACCAACACATTACATAAAATTAATTCATTCTCCCCTACACAACATCACACATGCACGGCCCAACATCAATATCATTCTTTCATGAACCTCATTCATTTCTTTACACTCCAACATGCATAAATCATCCATAAAATATGTAAAGGAAGGTTGAACACATACCTTTTTCCACTCATCTTCTTCATTCGGCTAAGGCATAAATTGCTCAAATGAACGATTTAATTGCTCCAACGACTCTCCCATGTTAATGAGGGCCTTCAACTTAGTTGGAATACTAGAAGAAAATATTTTTTGATCAAGAATTCAAGGAGCTAATTTTCCATAGCCTTGGCCGAATGGCCCTCCAAATTTTTCTTCTTCTTTGTTTTCTTTCTTTCTCCAATTTTTGTTGAATTAAAAGATGACTTCTCATATATATATATATATATCTTCCACCACTTCTATATATTTATGCTTAGGTCCCTCAAATATGGTCACATGTCCCCCTTCTTTCTTTTCTAGAGTTTTCTTCTTTTTCTTGAAATTTCTCAAAATTCAACAAAGAAGACTAAGTGTCTTCTTATGTAAGCTTTGGTCTACACATTTTTATAATTTGCAATTAGCCCCCCATTAAATAATAAAAATGTAGACACACACCATACATGCCACACGGCCAAGAGGGAGTATTCAAGAACTCTCTTGAACCTTTTTGTGAAATTACCATTTTACCCTAGCCTTCCACAAAATTACCTGTTATAGCCCGTGTTTTGTACATTCGGATAATCCGGATAATTGCAAGAAGTTAAAGGCAAGACCATTTCCAAAATTGTTTTAGTAGACAAGTTGTTGATGAATATTAATTATGACTATTATTAATGAGAAAATATTGAGAAAGGCCAAGGGTAAAAAGGAAATTCGCAAAAGTGGCTCATGGTAATTTTGTGGAAGGCTAGGGGTAAAATGGTAATTTCACAAAAAGGTTCAAGAGAGTTCTTGAATACTCCCTCTTGGCCGTGTGGCATGTATGGTGTGTGTCTACATTTTTATTATTTAATGGGGGGCTAATTGCAAATTATAAAAATGTGTAGACCAAAGCTTACATAAGAAGACACTTAGTCTTCTTTGTTGAATTTTGAGAAATTTCAAGAAAAAAGAAGAAAACTCTAGAAAAGAAAGAAGGGGGACATGTGACCATATTTGAGGGACCTAAGCATAAATATATATAAGTGGTGGAAGATATATATATATATATATGAGAAGTCATCTTTTAATTCAACAAAATTTGGAGAAAGAAAGAAAACAAAGAAGAAGAAAAATTTGGAGGGCCATTCGGCCAAGGCTATGGAAAATTAGCTCCTTGAATTCTTGATCAAAAAAATATTTTCTTCTAGTATTCCAACTAAGTTGAAGGCCCTCATTAACATGGGAGAGTCGTTGGAGCAATTAAATCGTTCATTTGAGCAATATATGCCCTAGCCGAATGAAGAAGATGAGTGGAAAAAGGTATGTGTTCAACCTTCCTTTACATATTTTATGGATGATTTATGCATGTTGGAGTGTAAAGAAATGAATGAAGTTCATGAAAGAATGATGTTGATGTTGGGCCGTGCATGTGTGATGTTGTGTAGGGGAGAATGAATTAATTTTATGTAATGTGTTGGTTGTTATTGTAATGTGTAGAAATGGATGAAAATTCATGCAAGCATGCATGTAGTGGTGGTGGCCGAATATAGTAGTATGTGTAGAAGTGAGGAATTAATTTTATTTAGTAGTTTGGTTGCTATTGTAATGTATAGAAATGAATGAAAATTCATGAAAATCTATGTGAGAAGTTGTTGTAACCGAATGGTAGGTGATTTGGTAAGTTATGGTAAATTGATGTAATTTGATATTCTAGTTGTTGTCATTGTGGATTATGTGGTGTTGAATGAAGGGTGTTGTTGAAGTTAACGTATATGAATGATGATGACATGTAAGGTTGTTGTGGAATTGGAAGATTTCGGGTAAAGTAAAATGTTGATTGAGTTGTTGAAAGATTATGTGAATTAAATTGAATTGAATTGAATTGAATTGAATGAATGGAATGTTGTTAGTAAGATTGTTGGCATTGTTGTTGGTTTGGCCGAGTTGAATTCTCGGATTGTTGTTAATGGATGAATTGGGCCGAGCCATATTCTCGGGACGGTGTATTTACGGGGGAGATCTTTGCCGAAATTTCGGCGAATATAAGTAAATGTATTTGAAGGGTTAAGAGAGGCATATGATAATGAACCTAACAATTGCGTCAATTTTCTTGAATGTAGACCAACAAGTTTGGAGGGATAAGTGTAGCTAGTAAGGCGCGGCACAGGTATGTTAAGGCCCGTCCCTTATCTTTCTATGGCATGATCTGTACGTGAGACTTGATAAATGCTTCCATAACGTTCCTATTTTAAAAAGTCATAAGTTATGATTCCAAGACATGAATTCTTTTCTAAAAGTCTATAAATGTTTTCCAAAATATTCGTTTTCTCCAAAATTAAGTTCTATGATTCTTGTAAGCTTTTACGATTAAGACGACGAATATGATTTTTCAATGAGAATGACGATGTCCAATATGAGAAAATGTCTATGTTGAATATGTCGAGAATATGTTCCTATCATGAAATATGATGACATGAAAATATGAAACTATTTCTTGATTTCTCAATTCTACTTGTGGACAATGACTATCTTAAAGATTCCGAGTATATGAAACGACGCCTTATGATCCGGTTCTATGTGTTCTGATGATGTTACTCTTCATTGATAGTCTCGCCTTATAGTACTAGTTCCTTCAAGGTGAGGCACGACGCCCATGGCTATTCCATAATGTAATCGGAGGTCACCGACCTTATGTCACTCCGATGGATACATGACTTTCTTTGGGCTCTCCCCGCATGCTTATATGATATATGATATGTATATGACACATGGATATGATATATGTATATGTACATGGGGTGGGGGAAGGGATACATGGGGAATGGGAAGGGAAACATGTTCATTGCCACCTGATCAGCTGGCGTTATCATCCCGGACGCGGGATGCCCGGCGCGGGATATATGGGCGAGCCGACGTATTTCGGCGCTATGTGGGCGAGCCGACGTTGTTCGGTGCTATGACATGACACGATATGACATATGACATGACACGATATGACATGATATGATACTATATGACATGATATGACAAGATATGATATGATACGATATGACATGATATGATACGATATGACATGATATGATATGATATGATATGATATGATATGATATGATATGATATGATATGACATGATATGATACGATATGATATGACATGATATGATATGCTATGATATGGCATGCGTGGTATCCGGCCTAAAAGGCATTCATATGTACAGGTTACTCTTCTGCCACAGGATATGTCCTATGTTTCCACATGATTATTGCTCATATGTATATCCCTCACTAAGTTATTGTTTATGCCTTACATACTCAGTACATTGCTCGTACTGACGCCCCTTTTGTGGGCGGCGCGTTTCATGCCGCGCGGTACACCGATGAGTAGAAGCCATTACGAGAAGACGTTCCGGCGGAGTTAGTAGACTCCATTTGTTCGGGAGTTCTCTAGTCGAGTATGTGTCTTTGCGGGTTGTTCGAAGTTAGAGACTTTGCGTACGAGTCGTGGGTCTAGAGTGTCGGTTTGAAAATGGCTCCCACCGGCCGATGTGTTTTTATTGTACACTATGTTGCATAGTTCTTACGCTTACGATTGTGTTTAATTTGAGAAACGACAAAAAGATTTTGGGAGTTTTACCATGTATTTTATTTTTGATTGATCTAAGAATCCAAGGAAAGTATATATGTAATAAGAGTCAGCGGGTTCGCTCGGCTCCAAATATGGGGTCGGGTGCCCATCACACCCTAGTGAGATCGGGGTGTGACAAAGTGGTATCAGAGCAGGTCGGTCTAAGGGTTGTCTGCAAAGTCGTGTCCGGTAGAGTCCTGTTTATGGGTGTGAAGCCGGCCACATCTATAAACAGGAGGCTGCGGGGCATTTAGGAATTGTTGACCTTCTTTCTGTCCTATGATCGTGCGATAGATAGAGCCAAGTCCTAGGAAAATGGAATCTCCTATACAGGTTTTACCTACGACGGAAGAAAGTGAGAGGCGATACGGAAAGTTACAGGGGTAGGTATTGATATTCTGTCCTGTCGTTGAAACTGGAGGCTCTGTATGGCTGAGATGTGTCGTATATATATGTAAGCCTGCAAGGCATTGTTAATATTTGCTGTGTGCAGATTTGAATAGTGAGAACGATAAAGGAGGCCCTACCGTAATGGATACGTCTAAGAGAAAGAAGCGCGAAAAGGAAATACGATAAACCGGCAATAAGCGAGGTGCGATGTTTCAGAAAGGTTATGGATTTGGCATGGCAATAAAGGAGCAATTACTACCCTCGGGAATCTGGAGTCCCAGGACAGGGAGTAGTCATACACACAAGTGGGAGGTGAATATTCGGAACCGAAAAGGGCAAAATAGCAATTACAAAGAAAGGACGTGTTACGAAAATGTTTCAGAATCGGTAAAACTTTGACTTGCTCCAGAACCTGTAATAAAGGTCATACGAGGAAGCGGACGCGAAAATATCAGCATTAAGGCACCGAATTCCGGTGAAGTTTTTGGGTTAAGCGTGCTCGGTGGGGAGCAATTCTATGATGGGTGACCCCCCAGGAAGTTGGCAAGAAATACTATAAATTGAGACATAAGAGACAAATGAAAAGCTAGGGTAGTCTAAGGAAAACTAGGATATACGGGATGGTTGGAGACTATAGGAAGACGCGTAGGACGAGGCAAACTAGATCGGTGAAAAGACGAGAAAGTGCATTACAGCCTTGGAATTAGGATAGGCTTGAATAGTGGTTGGAGGTATTTTGTGGCTAGTCGATAGTAAATATATATATATATATATATATATATGAATGTGTAGGATATCCCACGTATGATTGTATCGGTGGACATGTGAGTCCCAACAATCGAAGCTACGATATAAAAAGTATCAACCGAGCAAGGGTACCAAAGATCGAGTAACCGCAAGAATAAATGGTACAAGTGTTGCAAAGTAAGCTATTATTATTTTACTATAAGGTTAAGATTGGAGGTTCTAGTATAACGATATTTGGAAAAGAAGGAGAGTGAGTAGATGGAAACGAAGAGATCAAAGTGTCGGAAGAAGGTGAAAGGTAAGAAACCTCAGTAAAGAAAGCATAGGTTTGCAATGATGTTGAGGTGAGGGACCTATAAAGGAATGGATGTGTGACTATATTAATATAGTTAGAGGTTCGATGAACAAGGATAGGGAGAGTAAAAATTTGTAGTGATTCCGTGTTAGGAACAAGGTAGCGAAACGCTTAAGGAAAATGGACGCGCAGCTACAACACAAACACATAGTTAAGAAGGAATTACGCACAAGTGAACTAAGTAAGCGAAAGGACGAATAGTGGCTGGAAGGGTGTGGAAATGTGGACAAAAAAAATGAGGACATCGACGGAAAGTAAAAGAAAAACCTAGGACAAGAAGTTTTCGACATGTTAGGCACGGAGTTGGGAGGAAGACAAGGAATAAGGTATAGACGAAAATTTCATAAAAGGACGGTTGGTGTATAAGGAACCCCTTAAAAGGGGGGGAGAACAGGTTATAGGGTTCAAGTCCAAAGGAAGAAAACTTATTAGCCTGGAGCCAGAGTTTAAACCATATTGGCTTATCAAGGGGATACATGAAAGAAGAAGAAACGAGTTGGTGTAGTGGAATAGGAAACCTATGACATGAAATGAGGATTCGTGGAAAGGTCAAGGAGAATAAGGTAAAAGATAAGGAACGGGCATAAGAGAAGAGCGTCTATAAAAGGGACCCTCCCGAAGTATTATAAACCCCACGAGATCAGTTGAACATTCGAGGACGAATGTTCTAAAGGGGGGGAGGATGTTATAGCCCGTGTTTTGTACATTCGGATAATCCGGGATAATTGCAAGAAGTTAAAGGCAAGACCATTTCCAAAATTGTTTTAGTAGACAAGTTGTTGATGAATATTAATTATGACTATTATTAATGAGAAAATATTGAGAAAGGCCAAGGGTAAAAAGGAAAATTCGCAAAAGTGGCTCATGGTAATTTTGTGGAAGGCTAGGGGTAAAATGGTAATTTCACAAAAAGGTTCAAGAGAGTTCTTGAATACTCCCTCTTGGCCGTGTGGCATGTATGGTGTGTGTCTACATTTTTATTATTTAATGGGGGGCTAATTGCAAATTATAAAAATGTATAGACCAAAGCTTACATAAGAAGACACTTAGTCTTCTTTGTTGAATTTTGAGAAATTTCAAGAAAAAAGAAGAAAACTCTAGAAAAGAAAGAAGAGGGACATGTGACCATATTTGAGGGACCTAAGCATAAATATATAGAAGTGGTGGATATATATATATATATATATATATATATATATAGAATATATATATATGTCATCTTTTAATTCAACAAAATTTGGAGAAAGAAAGAAAACAAAGAAGAAGAAAAATTTGGAGGGCCATTCGGCCAAGGCTATGGAAAATTAGCTCCTTGAATTCTTGATCAAAAAAATATTTTCTTCTAGTATTCCAACTAAGTTGAAGGCCCTCATTGACATGGGAGAGTCGTTGGAGCAATTAAATCGTTCATTTGAGCAATATATGCCCTAGCCGAATGAAGAAGATGAGTGGAAAAAGGTATGTGTTCAACCTTCCTTTACATATTTTATGGATGATTTATGCATGTTGGAGTGTAAAGAAATGAATGAAGTTCATGAAAGAATGATGTTGATGTTGGGCCGTGTGTGTATGTGTGATGTTGTGTAGGGGAGAATGAATTAATTTTATGTAATGTGTTGGTTGTTATTGTAATGTGTAGAAATGGATGAAAATTCATGCAAGCATGCATGTAGTGGTGGTGGCCGAATATAGTAGTATGTGTAGAAGTGAGGAATTAATTTTATTTAGTAGTTTGGTTGCTATTGTAATGTATAGAAATGAATGAAAATTCATGAAAATCTATGTGAGAAGTTGTTGTAACCGAATGGTAGGTGATTTGGTAAGTTATGGTAAATTGATGTAATTTGATATTCTAGTTGTTGTCATTGTGGATTATGTGGTGTTGAATGAAGGGTGTTGTTGAAGTTAACGTATATGAATGATGATGACATGTAAGGTTGTTGTGGAATTGGAAGATTTCGGGTAAAGTAAAATGTTGATTGAGTTGTTGAAAGATTATGTGAATTAAATTGAATTGAATTGAATTGAATATGAATGGAATGTTGTTAGTAAGATTGTTGGCATTGTTGTTGGTTTGGCCGAGTTGAATTCTCGGATTGTTGTTAATGGATGAATTGGGCCGAGCCATATTCTCGGGACGGTGTATTTACAGGGGAGATCTTTGCCGAAATTTCGGCGAGAATATAAGTAAATGTATTTGAAGGGTTAAGAGAGGCATATGATAATGAACCTAACAATTGCGTCAATTTTCTTGAATGTAGACCAACAAGTTTGGAGGGATAAGTGTAGCTAGTAAGGCGCGGCACAGGTATGTTAAGGCCCGTCCCTTATCTTTCTATGGCATGATCTATACGTGAGACTTGATAAATGCTTCCATAACGTTCCTATTTTAAAAAGTCATAAGTTATGATTCCAAGACATGAATTCTTTTCTAAAAGTCTATAAATGTTTTCCAAAAATATTCGTTTTCTCCAAAATTAAGTTCTATGATTCTTGTAAGCTTTTACGATTAAGACGACGAATATGATTTTTCAATGACAATGACGATGTCCAATATGAGAAAATGTCTATGTTGAATATGTCGAGAATATGTTCCTATCATGAAATATGATGACATGAAAATATGAAACTATTTCTTGATTTCTCAATTCTACTTGTGGACAATGACTATCTTAAAGATTCCGAGTATATGAAACGACGCCTTATGATCCGGTTCTATGTGTTACGATGATGTTACTCTTCATTGATAGTCTCGCCTTATAGTACTAGTTCCTTCAAGGTGAGGCACGACGCCCATGGCTATTCCATAATGTAATCGGAGGTCACCGACCTTATGTCACTCCGATGGATACATGACTTTCTTTGGGCTCTCCTGCATGCTTATATGATATATGATATGTATATGACACATGGATATGATATATGTATATGTACATGGGGTGGGGGAAGGGATACATGGGGAATGGGAAGGGAAACATGTTCATTGCCACCTGATCAGCTGGCGTTATCATCCCGGACGCGGGATGCCCAGACGCGGGATATATGGGCGAGCCGACGTATTTCGGCGCTATGTGGGCGAGCCGACGTTGTTCGGTGCTATGACATATGACATGACACGATATGATATGACATGACACGATATGACATGATATGATATGATATGATATGATATGACATGATATGATACGATATGACATGATATGATATGATATGATATGATATGATATGATATGATATGATATGACATGATATGATACGATATGACATGCTATGATATGATATGATACGATATGATATGACATGGTATGATATGCTATGATATGGCATGCGTGGTATCCTAAAAAGGCATTCATATGTACTCTTACTAGCCACAGATATGTCCTATGTTTCCACATGATTATTGCTCATATGTATATCCCTCACTAAGTTATTGTTTATGCCTTACATACTCGGTACATTGCTCGTGTTTTTGTGGGCGGTCTTGCGTTTCATGCCGCGCGGTACACCGGATGAGTAGAAGCCATTACGAAGACGTTCCGGCGGAGTTAGTAGACTCCATTGTCCCAATGTACCGATACGGGATATAACATTTAAAAAGTCGTATATATATATGTTTGGTTAGTGAGTCTCAAAAGATGTGTATAGTTATTCACTACTCTGGTGCATGTTTGTTATTACATCTTTCACCGGAAGTCCCTCACTAGAGGGCCGGAGTACGTATATATATATTATGGTGTTATGCTTGTGTTATGGTGCTATCTTTGTGATATGGAGTTATGCAGCGTGTTATGCGTAATTACGGGGTATCTTGTGTTATGGCGCCAAAGGCGGGGTTATGTTCACCGAGTCTATAATAAGCGTGATATATGATATTGACATGCATGATTTGTGTTTCAGAAGCAAGCATTTTGGTTTTTCCCCGTATATTCTACATATTTCGTGCTTTATGTACTCGGTACATATTGCCCCCTTTCTTGGCTGTCATATACAGACGGACGCTCGTTTTGATCACGTTAGGATATCTATTCGGCTATCTTGAAGTGCTCACTCGGAGCCTAGCTTTTTAGTACGAGATCCTTTTGTTGTATACATGTGTTTATCAGGGGTACGGCGGGGGCCTTGTCATATATACTATGTTACTCTTAGAGGTACGAGACATATGTGTGGGTTGTATGTAGTTACGACTCGGTTATGTGCTTGTCTTATGTTTTAGGGAGTTCCCGTTGCGTAGTCGCGGCCTTATCGGCTTGCGTATATATATGTTCTATGTTGTGTGTATCATTGTCGGCTTGCGTACGTATATACATGTTGTGTTATAGTAGCCTTGTCGGCTCGTGTATGCACACGTTCCCCTATATTATAATAGGTGATATACGGTAAGTTGTAACTCCGGAGACGATTCTTGTGACATGTATATAAATACGACGACTTTTGAGCGACATCTTGCCTTTTTACATATAAGTTCTTATCATGCTAGTTGTGAGCTGATTATAGTTAATAGGTGTATACGGTGCCCGGCCGGGCACTAGTCACGGCTCTGAGGTTGGGTCGTGACACCATTATATTCCTTAGGCTTGTCTTCGGTTTTCTTATTGATAAAAATGGGATTTGATGAGGAAGTGAATCTTTTTTAAGTATTTGCTTTTCTTCTTGAATTAGTGAGTATAAGAGAAGCTGTGTTGGAGTTTAGTTAAAATAGTTGGTTCATGAGGTTCCTTCTTATGATATACGTTTATGTCTTTGTTGGTTACTGTTGCTTGAGGCTTGTACTAGATGTATGTCTATGTTCTAACTTGAAATGTCTATAGTCCTTGCCTTTAGTTTTGTAACTAATGGCCCATGGCTAGGGTAGTTATATTTATAGTCTAGCTTAATTGATAGTTGACCCTTGGGAATTGGTTCTTTTGTGGATTACTTGGTCCATTTGGTCAGTCATCTGTGATCTTATTGAGTTCTTGTTCGGTTTGGGAATCATGTGATCTAAGTTAAGATTAGGATGTGCCTGGTGTAAGTGTGGTCCATTTTTTTCTTTCTTCTCTTTCAAAACTGTAGTTACATTTGCTTGCTTTCCTTTTCCTTTGAGTGTTGTCTGTGCATGATGGGATTCAGGCCCTTTCCTCTTGAATTTATTTGACCATGCTGAGTGAACTTTTGGAACTTATTTAAGGTAAACCTATAACTGAAGCCTGGTTGGGTGTGCTTTCTAATTGACAAACTTCTTTGTCTCCTTTGTTTGTAATAACTCTTGATTTTTTCTGAAATAACTTACTCAAGATTTGTTCAAATGCATATGATTCATTCATGACTTGTTTAGGTTCTTCTGAGTAGTCTAGGGTGTCCTTACTTTTAAGAAGGCTGCTTTCCATGTCAACTTGCTCCACCTAGACATAGAGTAAAGGGGAAACTGAGGAAGAGGATTTGAAATGTGGCCTGAACTCTGGTTGGTTTTGTTTTACTTATTTGATTGAATCATTCTTTTTAGCCAAAGGGGAAGAGTCAAACTTCTTTTTCTTGAAGTTTTTACTAAGTGTTGAGGAGTTTTGATAGAGTTGGCATAAGTTTGGTACCTAGTCTTTTTATTTGACTAAAAAAAGTAATGTAAAGTGATAATCTTTGCTCATGTGTCTTTAAAACAGAGACTACTTTCCTAAAAATCAAGTTGTGTGTGTGGTCTAGGCTACTGTTCTAATGGTATCTTGCTTGTCCCCTTGCCAGCTTGCCTGAATGTGATAAAGTCTGTCTCAATTTTTTGGGATATAATCACCTAATTACCTTTGAAAATGCGGGAAACAACTTAGAATTAAATGAGGTTTTGTGTCACCTTGCTTTGGTTTTCTTTGTTGTGATCACTTAGCTAACCTAGAAGAAGTTAAGAGAATTGGTTTGTGCCTTTGGGCACATTTCCTTTGTCTACCCTTGTCCTCTATTTGTGTGCCCTTTTTATTTAATGCATTCACGACATAATCGGGTTGTTTAAGTCAAAAATGTTGATCAAGTTTGGAAAATTACCAGAAATAGTTTTCTTAGATGTTTGCTTTGTTACTGAACTTGCAAAAAGAATTTGTTTCTTTAAACTCTTTTGGTTGACAGACCTTCTTGTGATATCTGAGTTCTTTGAACACCCTTTATAGATTAATCTTGAATTATGGCCATTTGTTTTACTCCAGGACTCCCCTTTAGATAAATTGATAATAAAATAAATAAGTCCTCACTTTGCCATAGGCCTAGCATAGGTTTTAAGTTTCTCCCTTTTTCGAAAAGCTGGCAAGTCTTGTAGCTTTGTGATTTAGTCGAAGTTTTGTGTGTCATGAAGTTTAGTGGCCTTTCTCTACACTTTCTTGACCTCTTCTTTGTAATAAACTAGTCAACTAGGCTGAGGTTTCCTGATGATTGACCTTGCTTTGAATTTGGTGAAGTCTCATTGAGGTGTTTGTGTATACACTTTAGGCTAGGAAGCCATTTGGCCTCAGCATAGGGTGTGATAGTTCCTGCATTTTCCTGGGATAAAATTATGGTACGGCGCAGTGCTTTCCTTCACTTTTCTTGTTTTTAGTCTAAAGTTTCTCCTTGTGTTACATGGATTTACATTTCTTCAAGTGAGTGCCTCCCTTCTTTGTTTGACATCTCTTGCTTTTCAAAATCATCTTGTAGCCTCATGTCATGCTTGATGTTGGATTACACTTGCTTACTTAAGTGGCTTGATTTTGATAAATAAAAAGATTAGTGTCTTCTCTTGAATTCATTTGCAATTGGAAATAAGAGCTCCCCCCCCCCCCCAATGCCTTTTCTTGGTTCAGTTTAGAAGTGTTAAGACTAATTAGTTTGATCCCACCTATTTTGTGACTAACAGAATGCTTGTGCCCAGTGATTGTATTTGGATCTGATGTCAACAGCCTCTGAAACTTAAATCTAGCGCACATGAACTAGTTAGTTTGCCACTGCTTGATATGGTGCCTCTGAGAAGTCTTCCCCTAGCATTTACCATTAATTTCAGTCATCAGGAGCCTATAGACCTGGACCATTAAGTTTGTTTAAGAAGGAGTGTGTGACAGGGTTGGATGTGTGTAAGTCTGCCTAAAGTCCCTAGTGTTGTCATTGGATGATCAGGGTGACTACACTAAGATGGGGGAAAAGGGTTTTAGGAGAGAAAAAGGAGAACTGGGCATGGTGGAGGTAATGACCGATGGGGCCCGGGATCCCTTTTTCTTTGAAAGAAGACATGGGAAAGGAGATAGGGAGGTGATGACCCCCACTATCTATTTCCCTTTCAAGGGCCTGAAACTCTTACTTCCATTTTTTTAACCTTCCCCTCATGATCTTGGGACTCACAGAGGCTTCAGGTAGGGGAGAGTGGTTTGACTATGCCTTAAAGGGAAGAAAAAATGGCCTAGAATTGAACTATTCAGGGTGGTTGTTGTGTGATCCCTCTTGCTCTTATCTGGCTTAAAGACCTTTGGTCTGCAAGGTCTAGGGGCTCCTGGTGCTTTGCTTTTTCTTGTTTAAACTTGTTTAAGTATTGTCTGAATCCCCACCTGTCCATGATTGTATGTGTTACTCCATAGCTGCATCTTGTCTTGTCCCCTTCCCTTCCATTGAGTTAAAACTAAGCTGTCCTAAGTTACTAGCATTTCCCCGGTTGTGCCCCTCTTGCTCACTATAACTACGTGACAACGATTTTCAAAAAACTTTCCTATTTTACATCTAAGGAGTAAACCTTTCTTTATCATGTTTTGATTTTGTTTGGCTACTGCATTAGTATGTATGATGCCTGCCCCCCAAGACTTGCATTTGTCTTATGTCTGTTAACTTCCCTAGTGGCTTGGCCTCTTCCATTTGATGTCAGAGTAGCCTCCCACACCACTTTGTGTCATTGGTCCCCTGTGTGTTTTGCATGACTTTCTTGTTTACTTGTTGCTTGCTTCTTTTCCTTCTGGAAAAAATAATTTTGTAAGTTTGATCATGATTGATTACTTCTTTTTATTTTATTTTATTCAATATTGCTACCTATATGGGATCATATATACCTACTTTCACTTTAACATGCTTGCTGGACATTGCTAGCCTAACTTTAATTTTGGTAAGGTTTAGATTAGTTAATCACCTGTTGGGTATGAGATGCTTACATAGGTATAGTTTGAGACTGGTTGACATTTGGCTAGACTGTTTTGGGCCCTGTGCAAATTTTGGTTTGTTGCATCTTTCTTTGGAAATTGCTTGTCTCCTTCCTCTGTGTCTCTATCACAACTGCTGGCTGCTTGTTTTTCCCTTTAAAGAAGTTGTATTTGATTTGGTCAAGTATTGTGTTGTGATTTCCTCTAGTAGAATTGGCTCAATGTATATGCCTGTACAGTGCCCATGACTGTGCATTTAAGCTATTAGAAGATTGTTTATACACCCACAGCCTCTGATTCCATACTCTCTCTGTCCACTCTCAATGAGGCCAAAATAAATCTAAGGCCAAGCGTGGTTATTCGGGGTTGTTTTTAATCTCTTGGTGTCAGCCATGGTAGAGGTTATTTGAAACCCTTTGGAACTTACACGACATCGGATATACGGGATCCGGACTAGTCCCCACCGTACCTAAGTCTAGGACAACTTGAGCTTTACTTAGAGTAAGCAAAAGGGGCTAGTATGGAACAAGTACGGGTTGCCTTGTATATATGTGTATGTGTGCATATCCTACATCATCCATGTGTGTTTAATTTTAGTTATTTACCTTAATGATAAGTTCAACGATTATAAACTAACCGGTGTTTCTTTCTTTTCCCCTTTTCTCCTCTCGCGCGACTACTCGGGTCAAAAATGCATGAAACCACCCTCTTGGGCCTAAGGCCCAAGTAGGAATACTACTTCAAAAAAGAGTCCGGGAAGACAAAAGGAAGATAGCGAGGCACGCAGAAGTCCCGTCATGGGTGAAAATGACCAACTGGGGGCTTGGTACTTCCCTAGTCTAACCACATCTCCCCCTACTTTTTTTTGTTGTTGTTAACTTATTTTCAATATGATGTATTTGTATAAAATGTATGCAAACCCGTATTATAGTGGAAAAACTTATAGTTGGAATTAGACTTCTTAGGATAACAGTTCCTATGCTGTTTAGTCGACTTTAGGTCCCCGTACGCGTTTTCAAAAATCACGGACCTTGACATAACGTTTTATATAGCTGAGTATAAAATTGGAACTTAGCAAAACTGTTTTCCTCAAACAACAAACTGATTTTTCTAACGTCTCAAACGGCCGTCACATTCTATAGCAAAAGTTGTTTTCAAAACTAAGTTATTTAACTCAATCAGTTTTAACATAATCAAGGGATTTTTTCCACCTAGCTTTGAATAAATGGGTCCAATACCCATCAGCTCATACACTTTTTCACCACGAAAAAAAACAAACAACGATTAGTAATTTTTTGACAAGAATTGGTTCGAGTTTTAATTCGAAACCGGTGTTCTTTTGCGAAATTGCAAAATCGTTTTAGCAAAATATAAAAAGGGGACTCCCCAAAAATGATCTTCATTTTGGACCATAGCAGGCCCAAATAAACGACTATTTACAGGTGATATATACCCATTGTTTTAATATGAAAACGCCTTTATAGCGTATAAAACCAATTCGTGATACATAATTCCGGATAAGAACGAACGCCTTAGATACGGATCAACCCAATCAGTGTATGAGTATAATAAGGACTTAATTTATAAAACCAGACTCACTTTTACATTTTCTTTTTATAAACATATACTCCTTATACATAAAGGAGACTATTTCTACACGGATGTTATAAATCCGGAACTACGATACCCTACATATAAGGGGAATATATTCAATTTTTTTCCAAAAAACATGATATGCATGACAGTTCTTTTTGAGGGAAAGTAAAAACAAAATAAGCAGTTTAAACAAATACTCATACACTAGAATTCGAAGGTCAACCATATAGTACAGATCCTTAATACTGAGGTGTCTAACACCTTCCCAGGGGATCATCAGAACCCTTACCTAGAACTCTGGATTGCGAAGGTTTTTTCACTGCATTTGAATAAACCCTTCAAAACTGGTTTTCCTAATTTCCTAAAAATTAGGTGGCTGCTTTTCTTTAAAAACAAGTTCGAAAGAGCGTCAACGAGTTCGTAGTAGCCCTTTTGGCCCTAAACCCGCGTGAAAAAGCGAACCGTAACAGATGGCGACACTGCTGGGGACTTAAAGGTTCTAACCATAAGGATTCCAGTATAATATGAGTATATCTGTTATAAACTGCTTATTTGTTTACTTTCCCCACAATTATTAACAGTCATTGCATGCATATCATAAATCTGCCAGCCCTGGCATTTATTTTACACTTTGTTCCAAAGGCGACATTGTTATATCCCGTATTTCGTACGTCGGGATAATCCGAGTCAACCTTGCTAAGTGAAGGCCAAGTCCATTCCGAGATACGAAGGAGAGACTTTTGTTTGTCTTAGGAGAATAAGTTGTGTATGATTTTATTGGCAGGGAAATATTAAAGAAACATTTGGGGTTAAATTCCATTTTTGGAAAGTATTCTAATTTTGGAAAGGAAATTAGTTCATGAAAAAGAAAAAAAAAGAAAATAAGGGCCATGTGGCCGGCCACCTTATGTGGGCCATGGCCACATGGTTGGCTAAAATGTGGAATTAAAAAAAAGATGACTTGGTAAATAACTTATTCCCTCAACAAAGCCTTTTGAGAAAATTCAAGAAGTTTTGAGAAGGAGAAAGGCCAAGCACTACACGGCCATGAGCATGGAAAATTGAAGTCCAAGAATTAATCACCAAAAAATAATTTCTCCTAGTTTTCCTACAAATTGAAAGGTGCTCTTTAACGTGAGGTGGTTGTTGGAACAAACAAAACGCTTATTCTTGCAAAATCTACTCCTAGTCGTGTGGAAAAGTTGAGGGAAGGAGGTATGTTTTAATCTTCTCTTTTATATGTTATGCATAGTTTATGTGTGTTATAGCATGCAAATATGAATGAAATTCATGAAAATAGGGAAGTTGAAGTTGTAGCCGTGTGGTTGTGTGGTTGGCCGTGCATGTGTGTGTGATGTTAAGGTGGTGAATTAAGTGAATTTAGCATGTTTGTGTGTTGTCGTAATGTGTAGAAAATGAATGAAATCATGGAAGATACATGTGTCGGTGGTGGCCGAAAATAGGGGCTGTTGGTTATGCAAGAAATGAAGTCATGTTATCTAGTAATTTGACCGTCGTCGCTATGAGTTCTATGAGGTAAAATGAAGATTGATGAATCAAATTGAAGTGGTGATGGTTGCGGGCTGATTTGGAAGCCAATGTAACTCTTATGTGAATTTTATATTTAGGATGATCACATTGTTAATATATAGATTGTTGATGTAGTTTATGAGTTTTGGAAGAAGAAATTATGTTAGTATTGTTTTCGGGTTTGGGGGAGCATTTCGGGTAAGTTGGCACATTGGTTGGATTGTTTGAAATATATTGTGTGAATTGTTTATAATGTCCTTGAATATTGTTTGAATGATTTCGGATTAGTAATTGAACGTGTGAATATTGATGTTAGTTTGATTTTATGCGGTTGAATTGAATATAAGTGAATATCGTCGCATTATGTGAAAGAAAGGTTGTTGATGTTAGAATGCGTTTTGAATCAATGGTTGATGTTGTTAGAATGATTTGTTGGTATTGTTGTTGATGAAATTGGCCGAGTTTAATTCTCGGGGTGGTGTATTTATAGGGGAAGTCTTTATGCCGAATTTACGTAGAATTTGGTGCGCTTAGAATCGGGTTTCTAAATGCCTTTAGCTAATGTTTGATACTTAATGAGGTATTGTAGATCTTGGAAAGTTCACGACGTAAATTTGGATTAGCTTGGAAAGCAGGCGAGGTATGCAAGGCTTACCCTTTTTCTTCATTGGCATGTCTTAGATACGATTAAGTTATGATAAGTTAAGAATCTCGAGGCGATTCCATTCTTGTGATCGAGAAAAGCATATGAGTTTTATTCACTTTTTGATGTTCGCAAGTCAATTTAGCTAAACTAAGGTTCTTATGCTTTTTCAAAGATTGAATTTCAAAAGTCTTATAAAAAAAATTTGCTACTAAAAAGGTTCCGAACTTCAAACGCTCGTAACTTTTTTGCGGATGAGCTCGGATCGCCCCAAAACATAATAGGTAACTTCATAAGATATAACATTCCCCTAGCTCTCGTAGCCGGGCTCGGATGGGGTCGGCACCGTCCGAGTGGGGCCCGCGGCTTTTCTATGCTTATCCTTAATGACCTTCGGGAAAAATTTAATACCATTCTCAATTTGACTCCCGCGTATGGATTTCTTACTTATTTAATGAGTTATGATGATGATTTTATGCATATGGTTTCTCACGACTACTGCTCGTGCATACTATTGTTACTTCATACTTGCACGAGTCCCGAGTAGGATGTTATCGTGCGTATTATGTTATATTTCCGGAGTATGATGTGTCCAGGTTCGCCGAGCCCTGGCCCCGAACCGAGGATAATGGTGTTATGATGTGTCGGTACGCGCGCCCACGGTGGCGGGTACCATGGTATATATATGATGTCTTGTGTACGGGGATACGGAGATATAAAATCTTCTGGAGTATGATGTGTTGTGGCGCCAACGACGGGCGGGCGACCACAGTTCTAAGAGCCTTATGCATGATTTATGTTTTATGAGTAAGCATTTTAACATTTTGAGTATTGCATTTACCTTCTGTACTTCTGATTTTGATTATGACCCTGTTTACTATATCTTATTTCATGCCTTGTATACTCAGTACATTTTCCGTACTGACCCCCTTTCTTCGGGGGCTGCGTTACATCATAATGTACGGGCGAACGCGGCGGAGATCGTCGGCCTAGGATATACGGTTCTGCTGCTAAGATGCTCCTTTGATCGGGAGCCTACACTTTTAGTAACGACATCTACGTTATATGTATATATGTTTGTTCATGGGTACGGCGGGGCCACAAAAATGCGTATGATTACATTATGACTCTTAAGTTAGCGTAGACATATACGTGTGGGTTATGGGCGTTGTTGTTTCCTTGTGTACGTAGTCGTAACCTTCGGACGTCCCCCGTATGATGATAGCCTTTCTGACTTATGTCTGCTGGATGTTGTGACCGCGGAATGTATATATATATATATATATATATATATATATATATATATATGTATGTATAGATATTTGTGACAGCCACGGGGCGACGTGTCGCTATTACAAATATAGATCGATTATGTCGGTTATAGTCGATGTTTGAACTACGTATATGTATAATCTGTTTGAACGTTGATTACGGTTAGCGAGGTACGTCCCCAGGTGCTGACTCGGGCACCGATCACGGCTACGGGGTTGGGTGCAAGTGACGGTTTGCGAGAGCACGGGGTCGTTCCTTCACTATAAAACCAAAACTTTCTCTTGGAGCCGTTATGAGGTGGGGTTGGTACGCGGTCATCCAACAACCCTAACGGTTCAGCCCCAATTGTCCGCTCGGGTTCCTGGTCATTCGTGAAAAAACCATTCTAGAAAAAATAAGGATAGAGCTAAGCCAAATCCCTACTGCACTAGAGCATTTATACCTAGATGGGCCTTGGGTATCTCAGACCTACCTAAGGCTCATTAAAAATGACTACCCGTGTTCGGACGGTCTGACCAGAAAGACACCGCATCTCATCTATGTGTTATATGGAAACATGTTTGTGCCTATGTGATGAACCGTTGATCCTATGGGGATGGGGAATCTTAACCGTGTTTTGTTTTGTAGATGGAGTGAAGAATCCATTTTGACATCGTCGCTGGGCTCCGAAATTGTTGAGGGCACTGTACCAATGGTTGGGGGATACTCGTCAAAGGACGATCAACTGCACCTTAGGACACCTACCCTCTCTTATGACGATGAAAGGTCGCCCGGAGCTAATAGAAGTATTGGCAAAGTTTTGGGATGACAAAGAGAATCTTTGTTCCGTTTGGTGATATTGAAATGACTCTTACCTAGAAGAGATCGGAGACGCTATAGACGGTAATGGAACTTCAATGCGAAGAAGCGGCCTAGGGTCGGACCACATCCGTTATTCCCACACAGGCCCACCGTCAACCAGATTATGGGATTTCTTTCTCTGACCAAAGCGTCCTGGGTGCAAGAGCCCACGGTGGATTTCAGGGATCTATACCACAGATTTGGAGACGTCATCGGGTACACCTACTGTATCAAAGAGAATTCAGGAGCCGAGGAGAATGGGAAGGCACTAGACCTTTAGCCTTCGCCATAGCCTTGTTAGGCATTATGGTTTTCCCCACGGGACGAGTCGTTGGCAATAGATACTAAGGTGGTATATACTGGCCCATGCAATTTTCCACGAGATAACCAAGGATCAGAGACGAGGTATTTTGACTTGGCACCCGTCATATTGGCCGATATCTTCCGAGCTTTTGACAAATGCATAATCGCTTCCGATATTTCCAAGGGTGCAATATGTTGCTACAGTAGTGGATTATCAAGCACCTTAACATGGCCAAAGAGGTTCAGGGTTGGAGCTGTCAGAACCGGATAGACTGCCTATTGAATTACTACCCAAACCTCGGTTATATGTCCAAAGTTCTTCAGGCTGAGTTCTTCGCCGACTTGGCGAAGATTGGATCCGTTGGATGTTCCCGAACTTTATATGCGAAGGCCCCGTGGTGTTTCGAGGAAAGAATTGCCCATTCGTGCTGCTAGTCGGGATTCGAGGAATCTATCCTTACTATCCGTCCAGGGTTTTGAGACAGTTCGGTAGGACGCAAGTGATCCCTTAGGTGGGAAACCCCGAGCAATTTATCATCGAGCACACCGATCGAGAAAATCGGAGCACGGCGCGTAATCCTCGGTGAATGGAATGGCCGGAGTGAGTTGGGGCCCAAACTACGGCTCCTAATAGGTTCGAGGGTGTGACCCGGTGTGTGCGTGTCCACGAAGGCACACAGCCCCGCACGGGCGCTAGAGCCCACCTTACTCGGGAAGCCCAAGAAAGGAACGCATGAAAGAATGCTTGTAAGGTACGGACGAGCATGCGGCGAGAATCAGGAAGAAACAAACCCGATGATTGTCGGAATGGGGCTCTATCGGGCACGCCTTCTTATCCGGACTACCATTCGAAGAGTCGAAGGCCGGACAAACCAAGCCTCGACATCGGCCGCGGGAGGACCTCAGCGATTGCTGATTTTCCTTTCTTTTTAGCCCCATGACGGCTTTTGTCATCACTTTTGTAATCACATGGGAAAAGATATTATTATTATAAATTATGATGGCATTATTATTATAAATTATGATGGCTTTTTATGATGGCTTTTGGGCAATGGTTCACTTCACAAATGGCGCTTACATGTTTCAAACGATTAGGAAAGCCTTGACTCAGAGGCCATAGGAACGTGAGTAGTATAAATAGCTACAAATTACATGTTATACGCACTACGTCCTTCGCATGATTACTTGCTATGTGTGCAATCATGTATTGAGCTTGAGTGTCATTGATCTGATAATCTAAACCACGTACCCGAAAGAAAAACCATGAGGTTGAAAGCTTACCCAAAATTTATCTCCACTAAAGGTTGACTTGCAATGGCTAACCAAGATGGACAAGAGGCACGGACTGCGGGAGAGACAACGGAGATGCTACGGGGCAAAGTCTTGCGGATGGAAAAACATCTCTAAAAATAGGGAGAAAAGATTGAGGAGGTAGATCGATTCTTGAACTTGGTTGCGAATAGGCCGGAAGGCGTACCCCAAACAGTTACTACAAAAATGTCCCCGAAGAGAGTAAGGGAATTGGTGTTAAACTACATACCACTAGAAGAAGACCCGTAACACCCGGGGAAAGGACCACAGAGAAACTAATGGAGGACAAGGGCGGAGTTCGGACCCGTGGGTGTTCGTACTAGACCCACGGGAGAACGCGAGCCTTGGGAGGAGGATCTGAGCTCGGCGGGGAAGAAGAACCCAAAGAAGAGGAACCGGAAGAAGAAGAAGAGGAAGAACCTCGGGACATGGAAGAACTTTGTCGACGTAGGGATCGAAGTAGAGGGAGAAACCGTTTGATATGTTCCACGGAGTTCTAAGGAAATGACAGCGGACGACGAGTCGGTTAATATGCTCCCTGCGAGGAATGACGGATTTCTATGTGCCTTCGCCTATGCGTGCCCGCCATCTATGGCTTCGGAGAGAACTTTGGAAGGGCAAATCTCCCCTCGGCCGGGTGGAGCATAGCCTTCAGGCTCGATCTTCTCCGTTCGGGTGTCTTCCGCACTGTCCTTGCGAGGAAGTATTCAAAAAGATGATGGCCGCCGGGATAGATTGCACTACTAGGGCTAGGTTGTCGGTCCCTGACTTGGTATATGCCTACAAAAGGTGCCCATTTCATCTCAACCAGACAGGGCATACTTTGAACGAGTGCCTATCTTTGAGAAGGAGAATTGTTAGTCTCATAGACGATAAAATCACTGGAACTCTATGGGGGCCGCATACTTTGTTGGTCTATGACCCCGTCGCCGGGAGAGGAGTTACCGAAACCCGGATATTGCGGTATGATTTCATTGTTTTTGAAGAATCATATGCTCGCCTCTTCTCGACTTTGGCTTCGTTGAACGAGAATCGGGCACAATGGAACCTACCTACGAGCCCGCACCTTAGGGCCTAAAAGAAACAAGTTTTACTGTACCATAATGGGGCCGGAGGACATGATATTAATGGATGGCATGCTTTCAAGCTCGAACTTGAGAACATGGTCAGGACCAGATAGATTTTGGTCCTACTCTCACCGTGGTTACGACGAAGGAAGATTCGACGAGAGAAGCAAGTCCCGTAAGGACAACGGCTTGCGAGTTATACTTTTGGGTAGATACCCAGGTGTCTCATCTTTTGCACAAATGTTATCCCCCGCCTTTGTAAAAAATGTAAAGGAACCGCGCGACCTAATCTCCCGATGGAGGGATACGCGGGAAGCCTAGTCGGGCTTGATGCAGGGATGTACGCTAGTTAGGATTAGTCAAAGGATATTTAGGAGAAATTTATATCCTGATTTGTAATCGAACTACGTAGGGCCTGATTTCCCGCAGTGGGATACGTAGGCAGTCTACGTAAGACTCGGTCCCTGCCTGTTTCAAAATTTAAATTCCCCGTTCGCCTAAGTGGAAAAATCGAGGGGGTTGGCCATTCTAGGAACCACAAGACCACCAAACCAAGACCCACTCGAACATAAAAGCCCATGATATCCAAGACTTTAGAACATTCGGATCAAGAGTACTCAAGCCTCAATATACTATCTTATGTGCCACTTGTATGTTACATATCTAGATTTGATATTTTGCTTTTATAATTGATGCGTAGAAACTAACTTTATTTACTGTTTGAGTTATTCTTATCTTATAGAAAGAGGGGGTTGATTAGCGTGATAGTGAAAGCTGGCATATTTCACGAGATCCAAAGTCGCGTTAGCATCCCTCTCCGACAAAAAAAATGACAAAATGACTGGTACTCCCGAGGAAAAGAGAAATGAGCTCGCTCTTCGCAAAGTTCGGGACAGAGGCCACCTCCCAGAGGATGTGATCACAACATTGTTAACCACCGTCGCTACTCTCGGGGGAGAAAGTAGCCGGGAGAGAGCGGCAACGCGAGAGAAGAACACCATCGAAGGAAAAAGGGCCCCTCCTCCCGCACCGCCGTTAAGTTCCATAGTCAGGGCCATTTTCCCATCTACCCGCCAGGAACCATGCCCCCACCACTAAACATCGCCAACCCAAACCAAGACAGCCCTTCTTACTGTACTCCACCGCCGGTTAAAAATGCTCAAGCCCCAGGGACCGCTCACTTGGGCCTCGCGTATCAAGCCCCTCAGCCGGTATTCTTCAATCAAGCAAGCCAAACAAATGCACCTGCCCCACCCGCAGAACAAACATCACTGCCCCGTTTAACCATGACATCCCCCAGATGTCCTTCTTCACTCCGAACATGCCGAATGAGTCCTCCCTAGGACACAAGGAACTAGACCACTACGAGGAGACGGAAAGGATTTGGAGAGCTGAACATGATAAGCGAGAGAAAGACATGGAGAAAAAGATGGAGGAGTTCTTTGGAAAAGTCCACAAGGGTCTCTGAGGAAGGCGACGAATGACGACCTGTGCATGCACCCGGATCTAGACCTGCCGGAAGGGTTTAAAATCCCAAAGTTTGAAATGTTCAACGGGACAGGGAACCCCAAAGCACACCTCCGTTCATACTGCGACCAGTTGGTCGGAGTAAAGAAGAATGAACCCCTAATCATGCGATTATTCAGTCGTAGCCTGACAGGTGAGGCCGCGGAATGGTTCGCCACACAGGACATGCGCCAGTGGCTCCATTGGGAAGACATGGCAGAATCCTTCATGGAAAGGTTTCGATTCAACATCGAGATTGTACCAGACCGCTACTACCTTAAAGGTCAAGCAAAAATCAACTAAAAATTATAAGGTCGCCGGCGGGTGGAGGCCGAGGCGGCCAGGTGCGACCGTGAGCGAGGAGAGCTGCGTCTCAAAATTGATTGAGTCACAGAGCCGGATTTCTACGATAGGATGATGTTAATGGCTGGAAAGGTCGTTCTCGAATTAGTGAAAATAGGAGGGCCATAGAAGACGGCCTCAAATGCAGGGAAGATCGTTAGCGTCTTCGACAAAACGTCTGGATAAGTGCCTGGGGATGTTACATCACCGTGTTTTCATGTGTTGGAAAGGCGAGTGTGAGTTAAATGGCATTAGTAACGCTTTCACGATAGGATCATCAATGATTTTGGACCGTTCTCCCAGGATGGTGAAAATAGGAAGACCTTAGAAGATAGCCTCAAATGCGGGAAAGATTGTCGGCGTCTTGACAAAGCGTTTGGACGATTTTGTGAGAGGATGTTACATCTCGTGTTTTCATGTGTTGGAAAGCATGCGAGTTAAATGACATTAGTAACGGAAATGAGGTTATCCCCTAAGCTTATAGGTGGTTAGAGTGATGGTACAGATGTATCATAAGGACTAGAAGTTAAACAAATCGAAGAAAATAAGTTTCGTCGAGGTTCGAAATTTATTTGAATGAAATACGGTCTAAGATATAATATCCCGTATTTTTTATCAGGAAATTGAACAGTCCAACATGAGGAAATTTACCCGAGCCTGGAGAATTTGGTCATATTCAAGCATGAAAATCAAGAACTCGGTGTATACAAGGAATGAAGTCCCGAAATGATTTAAGACGAAAAAGTGTGACGACGATGATTGAGAATAATATTTTATGTGTGGCAAATGAAGCTATGGCCTAGTGTTATATCACATGGTCATGGTAATGGGTATATGGAGTATGTTAAAGCTGATCAATATTTAAGTGAATTGAGATCAAGAAATTAATTATGTGTGTAATTGATTAAATGTTGGAATAAAGCGGGAGACTACAGAATCAATCATGGTATTAATTATAATTAAGTGGATAAGTGTAAACCAATTGTCTTGTCCATGTGGGACCATGGCAATTGAAGAAAAAGAGTGACTAATCTATATAGAGGAATTGGTAGTGACGCGTTTTTGGCTATATGGTTGCTAAACATTGAAATGTATAAGTGGGTGGACCCCACTATCCACCAAGATTCATTTGGGATCATTCTATACGTAGTATTTTTTGTGAAAGAACAAAAGTGTACAGCAATCATCTATATATGTAAATTGGCAACAATTGCATATGGCAGCAACAACGATCTATTGCTCCTTTTATGTTTAGAAACCTACTTTCTTCTCTTTATCTTTTTAGTAACCCATGGAGATTAATATTCAAGTAAAAAGGGTGCAGCATCTATATTGTTACAAAAACAGTAACGTTTATGTACAAAGGCAACTTTATTCAATTTTGTTATGGATTTTGCACACCGCTTCGATCTCGTTGTTCCATTTTGTCGTGTTGTTAATCCGGGATTTCTTCGAAGAGAAGTAAGGTGGAAGAAGAGTAGTTCTTGGCGTATAAGGTAAGAATCCTCCTCTCCTAGGTATATTTAAATTCATCCCGGTCATAGCTAAATTGTGAGATGGGAGCTCCAAAATTAATTGCGTGAAATCGGATAAGTTGTTGTTGTTGTGTGGGCTAATTTGAGGTATATTTTTGGGTTGTGTTGTGGCTGAAAATTTTTAGAGTAACTTAAGTATTTTGTAGTTGTTGTCATTGATATGTATTTTGAAAGAAAGAAAAATTGGAGAAGTGTGTTTGATAATCGTATCCGAGCTTGTCGCTCGTCGTGAAATGTTTATGACTTGTTGCTGCTACATGGTATCTTGTTATTGATGTATATACTTGCTGGATTGTTCTGGTTGTTGTTGTTGATATATGGAGTTTGGGAAAATGAGAAGAACGGGGGAGATATTGCCCGTTTTGTTTTAGGATAAGTTAAATTTTCATTATACGATTAAGAGAATCGTTTGTATAATTAACGATAGTATCATTGTTGTTAGATATAGATCGTGGAGCAGATACGAGTTGAGTTCTTGAGCTGTTGAGCTAAAACCAGGTATGTTAAGGCTATCCTTTCTTTCATTTTGGCATGATCCTTATGATATGAACGAACAAACGAATGAGCGAGCTTCCATATTACTCTACTCTTAGAAGCATTAGGAGTACTTTAATCTTTGACGTTCCTGTACCCTTTTATGATTATTCCTTCGGCCCATGGGTCTTGAGGTTACGTATATTGAAGATATTAGCTCAAAAGATGTTTATCGGAGGTAGTACGACTTTATGTCACTCCGAGAGTTCTATTTATTCATCTTACTTATGCATTGCATTCATTTATACATATGCACATTGACCCATGACAAGAAGGCGTTATATACGCGTATATTATATGTATATGGGGTATGGGGAAAGGGATAGGCGTTATATGCGCATTACCTCCTGATCAGCTAGTGCACAATGATGATGATTATGATATATGGATCGGGCCGTACGTTCCTCGGCATTATTATATGATATATGGATCGGGTCGTACGTTCCTCAGCACTAACATATGGTTTATGAATCGGGCTATATGTTCCACAGCACTAACAATTATATTATGACTTATGCATATCATATGCCCTCAGAGGCATCTTCCCGGCGGAGTTATACATATATGTTCGGATATTCGGGCCTGGCGTATGCATTAGACAGCGGTTGAGCTTATGAGTTTTATTCTCTTCATGATTCTTATATATATGCTACTCTTATGCTTTACATGCTCAGTACATTATCCGTACCGACTCCCCTATTGTTCCAGGGGGGGGGGGCTGCGTTTTATGCCCGCAGGTCTGCAGATACAAGTTAGTGATCCATCTATTAGGATGTCAGCTCAGTGGATGAAGTTGATGCACTCCGTTTGTTCCGGAGATGCCAGGAGTCAGCATGGTCTTATGTATATATAGATATGTATGGGTATGGCGGGGGTCCTGTTCCGGCCACGTTATGTTATGTTTCCAGTAGAGGCTTGTAGACAGTTATGTATAGTCAGATGAAGTCCCGGTTTGAGATTTCATATGTCATTACAGATGATTATGATAGCCTTACCGGCTCATACACAAGATGTCTATTATTGTCACACATAGGTCTTTTAGGACAGTTGATACATGCATGTTTCTATGAGTTTATTGAGAGTCATATGATAGCCTTATTGGCCCACCTATACTTATATTGTTATCACCGATGTATGTCAGTTGGTACTTGACTAGTACAGTCAGGTGCCCGTCATGGCCCTTCAGTTTGGGTCGTGACAGAAATGGTGTCAGAGCAGTTCTGTCCTAGGGTTGTCTATAAGCCATGTCTAGTAGAGTCTTGTTTATGGGTTTGTAGCGTGTCACACTTATAAACAGGAGGCTGCAGGACATTTAAGATGGCTACCTTTTTTTTTATTCTAGATCGTGCCATAGAGCTAAGTCATAGGATATAATATTTCCAATCTTAACCCTTATTGTTTTGTAGTTGTGAGATGGCTTCTATGGGGATAAAGGCTGATGATCCAGGGGCTTCCAGAGTTAGTCATTCTTATGATATAGACCCGTCGAGAACGTGTGCCCATATCGAGACGAGATCCATCGGGAAGTTATATGTCACACCCCGATCTCACTGGGGTGTGACGGGCACCGACCCCTTAGTCGAGCCGAGCGAACCCGGCTTGTCTCGTATTACTCACGTATTCTCTTTGGATACTTAAATCAAAATGAAAGTAAAATACATAGTAAAATTTGCAAAATCTTTTTGTCGTTTTTCAAACTAAACACGATGCAGTAAGCGTAAGGACCGTAACATAATGTATAATAAAACACATCGGCTAATGGGGCCTTTTTCAAAAGCTTGTTACTCTAGACTCACGGCTACGTAATCCGCAAAGTCTCTAACTTTATTCCGTAATCTCGTAGCGTAGATACCCGACTCGGCAACAACTCCGAATGAAGTGGAGCTCGCCAATCCGCCGGAACGTCCTCCCAGAAACTGCTTCTACTCATCCGGTGTGTACCGCGCGCATTTAAAACGCGGCGCCCACAAAAAGGGCGTCGGTACGAGCAATGTGCCGAGTATGTAAGGCATGGATGGTAACATAGAAAGAAACGTAATCATGTGCAACAACGGTATGGAGATGTAGAGAGCATATCATATGAGAGAGTATCCGAGTACATATGAGACATATCATGTGTCGGGGAGTAAGCGTACATATGGATCATATCATGTAAAGCGTAACCTCGTACATATGGATCATATCATGTAAGGCGTCAGAACTTTTTGTACATATGAGTGCCTGCGAGGGCGGATACCATGCATGCTTGTCCGGTCATGTCATGTCATAGCGCCGAACAAGTCGGCTCGCCCACATAGCGCCGAAATACATCGGCTCGCCCATATATCCCGACACCGGCATCCCGCGTCCGGGATGATAACGCCACGACCAGGCGGCAATGAACATGTATCCCTTCCCATATCCCCATATCCCCCTCCTCCCCCCGTACATATTTGCAAGATGCAGAAGCTTCAAGGAAAGTCATGTACCTATCGGAGTGACGTAAGGTCGTGACCTCCGATTACATTATGGAACAATCGTGATCGCTTTGTCTCACCTTGAAGGAACGATAATTATAAGGCGAGACTAACAATAAAGGATAACATCACGGAAACATAAAACAGTAATCATGACATATCATTTCATATACTTTGAAACCTTGAAATAGTCATTATTCAAAAAATAGCTTAACATTTCATATCGTCATATTCATGGTAAGAATGTATCCTTGACATATTCGTCATATACGTTTTCCCATGTCTAGCATCATCATTGTCGTCATAAAGTCATAGTCGTTGTTTTAGTCATAAAACTTTCAAAATCGTAAAACTTGGATTTTTGAAGAAAAATGAATATTTTGGAAAACCTTTATAAGCTTTTTAAGAAGGAAAAATACCTTGGAACCATTACTTCTAACTTTTGGGAATGAGAGCGTTATGGAAGCATTTATAAAATCTACATACGAATCATGCCATAGAAAGAAAAGGGACGAGCCTTAACATACATTGCCGCGCCTTACGCCTTACTATTACGTTTATATCCGCATTTTTGCGCATTTGGAAAAATTGAAATAACCTCGGTTGTAAGGAATAAGGTCATGTTTGGATTTTTCTTAAAATGTGTATGTTTCGCTATGGAAGTTTGAATGTGGAAACACCGGAGAAGGCCTAAGGGGCAAAAATTGGAATTTCGGGAATTTATTCCGGAATTGCAAAATATGATTCATGAAGAATTGGGCTAGAAAAAAAAATGAAGAAATTGAAGCCCAAAGTCAGGGTGGCCGGCCAAGTGGCTTGGCCTGGGAACCCATGACTTAGTCATGTGACTAAGTCATGTGACTAAGTAAAATAAAGAGATAAATATTCATGAAAATTTCAGGAATTTTCAAGACATGAGAAAGAAGGAGAAAACAAGAAAATAAGAACAAAGAGGAGGGGCATTCGGCCACCCTCCATTTTACTCCCTTAAAATCTTGATTCTAAAAATTATTTTCTTGTTATATTTATACTAATTCAAGATCCCTCTACAATGTGGTGCAATTATTTCGGAAGATAAGTCGTTGGTTTTATCGATTCAACACTTTGGACAAAGGAAGGTGCTGAAGAAAAAGGTAAGAATTCATCCCTTCTATTTATGTTATAAGGGGTTGTTTCGTGTTGTAGGATATGTAAAGGAGTAGAATATATGGAAACATACAAGGTGAAAGTAGGTGTGCAAATAATGTTGTGGGTTTTATATATGTTTTATATCCATGGGGAGTTGAAATTTGGGGAG
>NC_081343.1:16448412-16469765 GCF_029784015.1 Lycium ferocissimum
TTTTGGTGATGTGCCCACTTGGAAAATTATTTTGGTCTTGGAGTGCTCCCTTGTTCCGGAGCCTATATTTTTGGTACAGACACTTTCGTTATATGTATATGTCTATTCAGGGGTACGGCGGGGCCCTGTCCCGTCATATGATTCTGTTGTTACTCTTAGAGGTCTGTAGACATATGTGTGGGTTGTGGATAGTTACTTGTTCGGTCATGTGTGTGATTTATGTTTTGGGCGGTTCCATTCGCCGTACCTTATCGGCAACGTATGTATATATTTTGGGATGTTGTGTTTTATGACAGCCTTGCCGGATTACGTGCGGTATATATGTTTATATGCAACGAGTTTGAACGACGTACGACCTTTGTATATGTATAAGTTATTTGTATGCTTATTCCTGTTTAATGGGTGTGTACGAGTGTCGGCTCGGGGCACTAGTCACGCCTATGGGGTGGGTCGTGACATAGGCACCGGCAGCGCCAACCACGCGACACCATCAAAACAAGAATCATCCAACACCGAAATTTGACAACGAGGATAAGATAAATCCACACAATTAGAATTGAATAAGAGTAACTCAACCCGTGCAATCACCAACACAATCGTAAATCACAAGTTATCTCAACTCTATCACATATCCATACACAAATGCTAAATGGTGATGTTTGACCCATTAGCCATGACCTGAGCGGACCCGGTGTCAATGTACCACTCGCTCCGAAAATGACCTCGGATCACGAGCCCATAATTAGGCCACATCCTCACCCCTGTCAAATGTGCCTTTTCATATTTATAATATCTTTCTCATCACAATGTATTTCCATTCCACAATCAACAAAGAATGTGAACAATCAATAAATCAATATCAGGGAACACAAGTCACCATGTCATAAGTCATATCTAGACTCAAGAATCAATTCATATGAATAAGGGACTACTCCAAGTCAACAAAAAGAGTATTTATGAACTCCTTCTTTATCATTTAATAACTGTTCATCACATAATTAAGTCGACCAATTTCAAGTAAGTTAGAGTTTCCAACCACACTTTATGTAATAAGTCCTAATCATGCTTCTCCTATCAATTTCATAACATATATACAATCAACTAATCAAAGTCTAACTCAAGTGACTCTGTAACCTACCTCAAGTAATCAGGATAATGCAATCGCTGCGATAGCTTTCAATTTTGTAAAGCTTCCGAGCGTTCAAAGTCTAGAAATATAGCACTACATAAGTATTCAAATCATCTGCTCAAACAATACAATAATTGGGGAAAAGAACCCAACTACAGTCTACCCTTTGATTGGGTGAACTATCACTAAGCGTGAATTCATCATAACATCAACCCCAAACCATCATACTATTCCCATTCACGGGTTTTCTAATCAATTTAACCCTGTTACAAGCAGTTTTTATGCCAAAGTTATCATCCTTATGAAACCCTAAGTCTCAATCAACAAGTTCCACCATTACTAGCCACTTTCTCATCCTAGGAAGTGATAATCTATACTCCTAAATGATTAAATAGCAATAAAAACAACAACCCATTCATTAATCAAGAGTTTCTTAAGATCTAGGGCTTTAGCCTTTCATTCACCAATAATAGACCTTTAACTAATCATGGAACCTAATCAGACGATGGAATGAACAAAGTTAAGGGTTGAGACTTACCTTGCAAGAGTACTTTAGCCCTATCCTTAGAATTTCGCCACAACAGTTTTTGGAAACTATTTTGGAGTTGTGTGGGGAATGGGTTTGGAATAAAGAATATAAAACAAGGATTCCGCCTCGCGTCGACTGCTGCAGCGGCCAAGGTATCGCTGTAGCGATCTCGCTATAGCAGGTTAAATCCCGCTATGGCAGACCTCATTAAGTTCACGGCTTCCTGTGGCGGCGAACCTAGAGTTTCTATGACAGGCCCTCTATAGCGGTCCCTAACCCGCCGCAGCGGTCCATTTTGACCAGTAACAAGGGTTTTTGTAGAAATTTCCACCCAAAAATCCCAACATCAATCCGATGCCCTACAGGCGCAAACAAAACACGCACAAATACATAAAAACATGCTACAGACTCACCCGCGACCTCAAAATTCCTAATGGAGGTCTAGTTAAGTCACCCCTATAACAACGTAGCGGGTCGTTGTATCAAATACCAATTAAACAATCATTCATCCCCGAACGAACAAAGAGAAGGAATAAGGGAAATGTACCTGACTCAGTGAAAAGCTGGGGATAATTCTTTCGCATAGCGAATTCTATCTCACAAGTAGCTTCTTGAACGGGACGGTTCTTCCACTTAACCTTCATGACGCTATCTCTTTCGACGTTAACTTACTAACCTCTCTATCTAGAATAACAATAGGCTCCTTGTCACGACCCGGGCTACGGGCCATGACGGGTATTCGGGGCTAACCACCGAACACCGCTCATTCTGCTATTTATCTGCTCTCATTCATACTATATGCTTGTAATCATATAAAGATATCATCGTTCGGAATATATTTACTTTTATAAACATAAGCCCTTCGGCTATCAAAATGATATATATTTATACATGCATATACATGAAGACTATGGAACCATATCACCCACACTGGATATCTACGAGCCTCTACTAGAGTACTAGACATGTGGACGGGACAGGACCCCGTCGTGCCCAATAATAAATATATACACATATGTACCAAAAGAATAATCAATGGCACCTGCGAAAAATGGAGTGCTCTCGGATCAGCCCGGCTCCTATGAGTCCGGATCACCTCCGTCTACTTGTGGGCATGAACACGCGTCCGAAGAAAAGGACGTCAGTACGAATATTGTACTGAGTATGTAAGACATAAAAAATAATGAGACATCAATGAAATAAGGAGGCATCAATGAAGAGCAATCTGTGACTGACTGAATCATAAGGGAAATCATACATGCTGGCTTACTTTCATACTCATCATCATATCATATATGCATAACTATATAAGCTGCCCGACCATATAGGTACGGTGTGATGATTAATAACATTAACCACATCATTATCCTGCGTCTAGGCCTCCCGCGTCCGGGGTATCATCTCATGTCGCCCACTAGTGGTGTCTGCCCATGCCATTTGGCCATGGTGTATAGCTGCCCGCCTTGGCGGTGACTGCCCGGCCATATAGGCGCGGTGTGATATTATCATGTGCTCATTATGGTATACTTGTCATATCGTGCTTATCATAACTCATCATATTATACTTATAGCGATACATGCATAAAGACTTATAGATAGTCATGCTTCGTCGGGGTGACATAAGGTCGTGGACCCCCGATGTCATTATGAGCATTCGTAAGTATTCTGCCTCACCTTGAAGGAACAAGCATAAGGTGAGTGTATATAATGATTAACATCAATAGATTTCATATGACTTAATTAGCTCTATGGGGACATTATATCATAACTATAGTATCTCTCGACTTAAACTTGCCATTATCATTATTGTATTCATCTCATATCTCTTGTCTCGTATAACTATTCGGGAACAAGGACTCACAGTCTTCTAAAAAAAAAATGGATCATTCATAACAAGAGAGGAAATTTATGCTATAGGACTCATGCCTAAGAAATAAAGGGCTAGCCTCACATACCTTTGTCGTTTAGCTACTCTATCGCTTGCTCGTTCTCCTTTAATGCACTTGCTTATACCTTCAAGGGAATTCGTGTCGTCATTAGCTATACAATCATAAAAACGTACTTCTTAAGGCTAAAGAAAATTGGGCAGTGTTTCCTTTGTTTATACTACTTTCCGCCATATTCCATATCAACTCCCAACGTTCATAACAACCATCATAATATCACTAACAACAATCGTCATTCATTTACATGATTCGCATTTCACAATTCCATCCCAATTCTCCATAATTATGGCTAAAGTTCACTATCGCATTCTTTCGTATCCAAAGCTTATTTCATGTTCTAAATATCATTTATAACGCATTCATAACATCAACATATTCGTTTTCATGATTCATTGCAACTACTATTTCAAAATGACCTTATTCATCCATTTATAACCCATTTCCTATACTCTTCCATAACCCATGTGTTTCAACTTACTAATACTTCAAATAATGTAGAAATGTCATAAAACTCACCTTAGATGATGAAGGAATAGACCTCGAATGATCATACACCTTTTTGCACAAAAACCCTATTTCACCTTTCTTGGAATTCCTTGACTTTGATGGCTTTAATGGAGTTTCATAGGCTTGATTCACTTCAAATCTTGTTATTGATCCTTGATTCCCTTTGTTTTCTTGTGGATGAAATATTTGGAAGGTTCTAGAGGTGTGGAGAGGTTGAAGACGTGAGTGGAAATGAAATAAATGAAGTGGGCATCACTTATAAAGACTTAGAACATTTCAGTCGTCGGGAGTTCCACGGACTGTTCCACGGTCCGTGGAACCAAGTGCTGGCCGTGGAACTGGTCATGGTTCATGACCAGCCAGCCATCTTCTCTGCTGGCTGTTCCACGAACACATCCACGGTCCGTGGATCATGATGCTGTCCGTGGAACATGGCCGTGGAACTCACAGTTCCACCAGAATGGTTCTCGTCGTTTCGTTTGACCTCCAATCCTTATGGAACCTTCTTAGCACTTGTTTATCACTTCATTATTAATCTAGGGAACATTATAACTCTTCTCCACAACATCCTTAAGGCACCATTAACTTAATACTCATAGTTTTGCCCGACACACTAACTTATAACTCGCTTTCCTTAACAACTTTCTTTCTTCAATCCGGATGTCTTTGGAAATCTTAATTAGAATCGTCAAATATATTTCTTAGTTTGTCCAAATCTCATATTCATCGTGCCCTTCGTGAGTCTATTCCTTTGTACTCTAACGGGGAATTTTCTAAGGTGTAACATTCTTCCCCCCTTTTGAACATTCGTCCTCGAATGTTAAATTGCTAGGAATTCTAGAAAAATTTCGCCAGAGTTTTCCCTGTAATATGGCACTACCATCCTGTCACACCAACCCATAATATCATTGCCTCACAGGGCCACAACATAATAGCAGTATAAATTGGCCACACACGACCCATATACATAAAAGAAAAATATACATACCTTTACAATCTTGAGGTCTCATTAAAGATCTCTTCTGGGGGCTGAAATAAGTGCGGATATGTGGATTTCATCTTCTCTTCCGCTTCCCAAGTCATCTCTTCACGGTTGTTATTTCGCCATAAAACTTTAACTGAAGCTATTTCCTTATTCTGAAGCTTCCGTACTTGCCTGTCTACTATGGCAATAGGCACTTCTTCATAGGTTAGCTTTTCTGTAATCTGAACATCATCTATTGGCACAATCTTTGTAGGATATCCAACACACTTGCGGAGCATTGCAACATGAAATACTGAATGAACTAATTCGAGCTCTGAAGGCAATTCTAATTCATACGCCACTTGACCCACTTTGCGAATGATTTTGTAGGGTCCAATATATCGAGGACTTAATTTTCCCTTCTTACCAAATCGCATCACTCCTTTCATTGGCGATACCTTCAGGAACACCCAATCATTGACTTGAAATTCTAGATCTCTTCGGCGATTATCCGCATATGACTTTTGGCGACTTTGGGCTGTCAATAATCGATCTTTGAAAACCACTTGGCACCCTATAGCTGATCAAATAAATCATCAATTCTTGGAAGAGGGTACTTGTTCTTTATCGTCACTTTATTCAACTGTCTATAATCAATACACATTCGTAGGGAGCCATCTTTCTTTCTTACAAACAATACTAGCACTCCCTATGGTGATGAATCGGGTCGATGAACCCCTTTTCAAGCAAGTCTTTTTGGGCTTTTAGTTTAATTCTGCGGAGCCATTCGATAAGGAGGGATAGAAATAGGCTTGGTATCCGGCAACACATCAATGGCGAAGCCAATTTCCCTTTCTGGAGGAAGACCTGGGAGCTCATCTGGAAATACATCTGGGAATTCATTCACTACCGAAACAGATTGGAAAGTCGGAGACTTTGCTTCCGTATCATGAACTCGGACTAGGTGGTAAATATAGCCCTTAGCTATCATTTTTCTCGCCTTAAGGTAGGAAATAAACCTACCCCTTGGAGTTGCTGTATTACCTTTCCATTCAAGCACGGGCTCTCCCGAAAATTGGAATCGAACTAATTTCAATCGGCAATCGACATTAGCATAGCATGAGGCCAACCAATCCATACCCATAATTACATCAAAATCTAGCATTTCCGGCTACGACTAAATCAGCTTTGGTTTGGCAGTCACATATCACAATTATGCAATCTTTATATACTTGCTTAGCTATCACGGGATTACCAACCGGAGTAGATACCTCGAAAGGTTTAATCGGCTCGGGTTTCACCCCAATACGATTTGCAACATATGGAGTAATATATGATAATGTAGATCCCGGATCTATCAACGCATACACATCATAAGAGAACACGGTCATTGTGCACATTCGTAACACATACGGGGAGGACTCGAGATCACGTCGCTCGGCTAGAGCATATAGCGGTCTTTGTGTGGCATTGAAGTAGATGCTCTCCCTCGGCCTCTACCTTGGCTGGAGGGGAGGTCGGGAAGTACGCCGCAGGGCGTCTTTCGAAGAAGAGCCGCCCGGCGATCACCGTGGGCCGGGTCCCTAGCCCGCCGCTCATCGACGGGCAATCTCTCATCATATGCCCCACCTGACCACAAGCATAGCAAGCATCTGAACCCTGGCGGCACTGTCCAGAATGTAATCTACCGCACTGGCTGCATCGCGGTACTGGAGGTCTCCTCTGACTATAATCTCCCCCAAACTGAGAACCTGGGCCCCTCGAACTCTGGCCCTGTCCTGAACGAAAAGAGCGATCAAATCTTCTGTCTGCAAATTGGGGAGGTGCACTCGTTGCTGACTGGCCTGATTGCCTAGAAAAGGTCTGCCTCGATTCCCCTCTATAATCACGGCCTGTGCCCATAGATCTGGCCCTTTTGCTTTTTCCCCGATCAGCATCACGATCACCCCTTTGGGGCGGTTGTTGTCCCTCTAAGTTTTGGGCATAGGCTTGAATGCGGGAAATATCCATCCCGTCTTGCAATGAATCCGGTAAGCAATCTTTAAATAGATGTGGCCCTACGCCACTCACAAATCTATGTACCCGATCTCCCATGTTGGCCACCATTGTCGGAGCATTTCTAGCCAAGGAATTAAATTGAAGGCTATACTCCCGGGCGCTCATGTTCCCTTGCTTTAAATTCAGAAATCTATCCACTCTAGCCCGGCGGACCTCGGGTGGCAAATAATGGCGAATAAAAGCGTCCACAAATTCTTGCCAAACGGGAGGAGGCGCATTTTCTTGCCTCGACGCTATCCAATTATTGTACCATAAGAACGCCACATCTCGGAGTCTATATGATGCCAACTCCACTGATTCGGTCTCAGAAGCATGAATAATCCGCAACGTTCTTAACATCTCATCAATAAAACCTTGCGGGTCTTCATCCTCTTTGACCCGAAGAATTTCGGAGGATTTAAGCTCATAAAGTCACGGGCTCTAACACTAGCTGAACGATCACTTGGGCCCACATTTTTCCGTTGTGCCTGAGCGGCAACCAACTGTGTCAATAAATTAATAGCCTCGGTCACTTGTTGACTCGGGCAGCAGTGGAGAACTCGGAGGCATAGGGTGGGCCGGAGCCCCTTCTTGTGCTTCCGTAATAGGCGAGGTGGTAGAGGCACCCGATAAAGCCTCATTATGTGACTCGTCCTCCCCTACATTCATAGGCGGCTACTCGCTTCTCCCCGCCTCTTTGTCGTAGTCTTGCCCTTCTCGGGGCGGCTTTAACTTTCCCTTTTGGCGGCATTTCTGAAATCACAACATACTATTAGGGAGGATTTAAATCTTATACTCGGCTCTCTATCGCACGATTTCATAAGAAAGAAGATGGTCATTTTTCCTAAATGCCCCGTAGCCCTCTTGTTTATTAGCATGGCGCGCGACACCATAAACAAGACTCTACCCTGCCAAACACGGTTCGTAGACACTTCCTAGACTCGAACACGTGCCAGTATCACTTTTGTCACGACCCTAGCTACGGCCATGACGGGTATCAGGGCTAACCACCGAACACCGATCATTCGCTATTCTCTTCTCTCATTCATACTATATGCTTTTAATCATATAAAGCTATCATCGAAAACGGAATATATTTACTTTTATAAACATGTTTTCCCTTTTCGGCTATCAAAATGATATATATTTATACATGCATATACATGAAGATTATGGAACCATATCACCCACACTGCGTATCTACGAGCCTCTACTAGAGTACTAGACATGTGGACGGGACAGGACCCCGTCGTGCCCCGATAATAAATATATACACATACGTACCCAAAAGAATAATCAATGGCACCTCGAAAAATGGAGTGCTCTCGGATCAACCGATGGCTCCCTGAGTGCGGATCTCCTTGTCTACCTCGGGCATGAACACGGCGTCCGAAGAAAAGGACGTCGGTACGGATATTGTACTGAGTATGTAAGACATAAACAATAAATGAGACATCAATGAAATAAGGAGGCATCAATGAGGAGCAATACGTGCAGTTGATTGAATCATAATGGAAATCATACATGCTGACTTACTTTCATACTCATCATCATATCATATATGCATAAATGTATAAAATTGCCGACCATATAGGTGTGGTGTGATGATCAATAATATTAACATTAGCATTAGCCCGCGTCCAGGCCTCCGCGGGGGTATCATCTCATGCCGCCCACTAGTGGTGTCCGCCCATACCATTTGGCCATGGTGTATATCTTTGCCCCGCCTTAGCGATGTTGCCCCTATATATGCGCGGTGTGATATTATCATGTACTCATTATGGTATACTTGTCATATCATGCTTATCATAACTCATCATATTATACTTATAGCGATACATGCATAAAGACTTATAGATAATCATGCTTCGTCGGGGTGACATAAGGTCGTGGACCCCCTATGTCATTATGAGCATTCGTAAGTATTCTGTCTCTCCTTGAAGGAACAAGCATAAGGTGAGTGTATATAATGATTAACATCAATAGATTTCATATGACTTAATTAGCTCTATGGGGACATTATATCATAACTATAGTATTTCTCAACTTAAACTTGCCATTATCATTATCGTATTCATCTCATATCTATTGTCTCGTATAACTATTCGGGAACAAGGACTCATAACTCTTCTAAAAAAAATGGATCATTCATGAAGAGAGGAAATTCATGCCATAGGACTCATGCCTTAGAAAGAAAGGATTAGCCTCACATACCTTTGTCGTTTAGCTACTCTATCGCCTGCTCGTTCTCCTTTAATGCACTTGCTTATACCTTCAAGGGAATTCGTGTCGTCATTAGCTATACAATCATAAAAACGTACTTCTTAAGGCTAAAGAAAATTGGGCAGCGTTTTCTTTATTTATACTACTTTCCGCCATATTCCATATCAACTCCCAACGTTCATAACAACCATCACAATATCAATGACAACAATCGTCATTCATTTACATGATTCGCATTTCACAATTCCATCCCAATTCTCCATAATTATGGCTAAAGTTCACTATCGCATTCTTTCGTATAACTCTTATTTCATGTTCTAAATATCATTTATAACGCATTCATAATCATCAACATATCCGTTTCCATGATTCATTGCAACTACTATTTCAAAATGACCTTATTCATCCATTTATAACCCATTTCCTACTCTTCCATAATCCATGTGTTTCAACTTACTAATACTTCAAATAATGTAGAAAGGTCATGAAACTCACCTTAGATGATGAAGTAATGGACCTTGAATGATCATACACCTTTTTCCACAAAAACCCTATTTCACCTTTCTTGGATTTCCTTGACTTTGATGACTTTAATGGAGTTTCATAGGCTTGATTCACTTCAAATCTTGTTATTGATCCTTGATTCTCTTTGTTTTCTTGTGGATGAAATGTTTGGAAGGTTCTAGAGGTGTGGAGAGGTTGAAAACATTGATGGAAATGAAATAAATGAAGTGGGCATCACTTATAAAGACTTAGAACATTTCAGTCGTCGGGAGTTCCACGGATTGTTCCACGGTCCGTGGAACCAAGTGCTGGCCGTGGAACTAGTCGTGGTTCATGACCAGCCAGCCATCTTCTCTGCTGGATGTTCCACGGACACATCCACGGTCCGTGGATCATGATGTTGTCCGTGGAACATGGTCGTGAAACTCACAGTTCCACCGGAATGGTTCCCGTCGTTTCGTTTGACCTCCAATCCTTATGGAACCTTCTTAGCACTTGTTTATCACTTCATTATTAATCTAGGGAACATTATAACTCTTCTCCACAACATCCTTAAACCATTAACTAATACTCATAGTTTTGCCCGACACACTAACTTATAACTCGCTTTCCTTAACAACTTTCTTTCTTCAATCCAGATGTCTTTGGAAATCTTAATTAGAATCGTCAAATCTGTTTCTTAGTTTGTCCAAACCTCATATTCATCGTGCCCTTCATGAGTCTATTCACTGTACGCTAACGGGGAATTTTCTAAGGTGTAACACTCCTCCTCATAGGACAGATTCTAATGATAAAAGAACCATTACTATTATATCACTTTAACATAGAGACATGGAACAGTGGATGAACACCTGAAAACCCTAGGGAAAAGCCAATTCATAGGCTACATCCCCTACATGATTGAGAATCTTAAACAGACCAATGAATCTGGGACTAAGCTTACCTTTCTTCCCAAACCTCATCACACCCTCATCATCAACCATGACGGCCTCACCACGCAAGATGTTATTGCGACTGTTACTCAAACTCGCATCCTCGAACTGTCTGGCATTAATCTTCTCTAAAAATGATGATCTTGCCTCAACACAAGCCAACACTCTGCCTGAACCAGACACTTCAAGCCTCATAAAACTGTTAGCTAGAGTCTGAACCTCCCTGGCCAATGGACGCCTGATGCAATCAACCGAGCCAAAGTGTGGAATGCCTAGCCTGATTTTCTGCTCAAGGCATCTGCCACCACATTTGCCTTGCCAGGATAATACAAGATAGTAATGTCGCAATCCTTAGCAACTCCATCCATCTCTGCTGCCTAGAATTAAGATCCCTATGAGTAAACACATGCTGAAGGTTGTGATGATCGGTAAATACCTCGCAACAGGCACTATAGAGATAGTGCCTCCAAGTCTTCAATGCAAAAACAAAAACTGTCAACTCCAAATCATAAGTAGGATAGTTCTTCTCATGAACCTTCAGCTGCCTGGAAGCATAGGAAATCACCTTCTTTTCCTGCATCAAAACAACGTCCAAACCAGAATGAGAAGCATCACAATAAACTACAAAGTCCTTGCCCTCCACAGGCAAAGATAGAATAGGTATGCTCACCGTACCTATATGGTCGGATGAAATCATTTATGCATATATGATATAATGATGAGCATGAAAAAACTTGACTTGTATTGTTTCTTTTATGATTCGGTTAATCACAATGGATATCGGAATACCTCATGAAGCCTCCTCCTTATTTCATTGATGTCTGATGTATTTTTTATGCCTTACATACTCGGTACAATATTCGTATTGACGTCCGTTTTCTTTCGGGAACGCGTGATTTCCTACAACGGGTCCATATTGATCAGGTGATCCGTTTCATAGGAGCCATTAGCGGATTGAGAGAACTCCACTTTTTCGGAGGTGCCATTGATTATTCTTTTGGTACATATATGTGTATATATATATATTGGGCACGACGGGGTCTGTCCCCCAATCCAATTTATGATCTGTACACTAGTAGAGGCTCGTAGATGAATAAAATGTGGGTAATATGATCTCACGGTCTTTATGTATATGCATGTATATTATTTTGGAAGCCGAAGGGCTTATGTTTATAAAAGTAAATACGTTTCGATGATGATAGTTTTATATGATTACGAATATATATATATATATATATATATATATATATATATATATATATTATGAATGAGAGCGGACGAGTGGGATTATTAATGCGTGGTGTTCGGTGGTTTTCGGATACTCGTCGTAGCCCGTAGGTGGAGTCGTGAAAGAAGATTCTTTGGTATCGGAAGAACGATTCGACTCCATAGATCGGCGGCTAAGTCGTGTCCTAGTACGTCTTGTTTATGGTGTGTTGCGCGCCACGCTAATAAACAAGAGGCTACGGGGCATTTAGGAAAAATGACCATCTTTCTTCTTATGATATCGTGCGATAGACTCGTGCACTGTATAGCTTTTATCCTCCCTAATAATGTTGTGATTTTTAATACCGCCAAAAGGGAAAGCTAAGTCGCCCGAATGGGTTGCAAGACTACGACGAAAAGGCGGGCGAAGCAGAGCCGCCTACGAATTCCAGATGATGATGAATCACATAATGAGGCTCCATCCCTAATGCCTCCACTACTCCGCCTATTACGGAAGAGCAAGAAAGGGGCTTGGCTCACAGCTTTCAACTCTTGGAAACTACGCTCCTGACTTCGGGTTAACAAGTGGCCAAGGCCATTCTAGGTTATTGACGCGGTTAGTTTCACGGGCACATGAAAATGTGGGCCCAAGTGATTGGTCAGCTAGCACTCGAGTCCGTGACTTCATGAGTTTAAATCCTCCGAAATTCTTTGGGTCAACTCTAATGAGGACCTGCGGAGCTTTATTGATGAAATGTTGAGAACTCACGTTGCGAATTATTCATGCAATTTCCGAGTTCGAATATGTGGAGTTGTCATATAGACTCGGGATGTAGCGGTTCTATGGTACAATAATTGGATAGCATTGAGGCAAGAGAATGCGCCTCGGTCGAGAGCGAGAATTTGTTGATGCATTAAATTCATGAACTACTTGCCACCGAGTTCACCGAGCTAGAGTGGATAGATTTTAGAATTTGAAGCAAAAGGGAACATCGTTCTAAAAGTTGTCTTGTATAGCCTTCAATTCTAATTCTTTGGCTAGATATGCCAGAGCAATGGTGGGCGACATGGGCGATAGGGTGCATAGATTTGTGAGTGGCTTAGGGCCGCATTTATTTAAGGATTGTTTAACGGCTTCATTGCATGATGGGATGGACATTTACCACATGCAAGCCTATGCCCAAAATCTTGAAGGACAACAACCTTCGTAGAGGGTTGATCATGATATTGATAGAGGGCAAAGCAAAAAGGCCAGATCTATGGGCACAGAACTCTGATTATATAGCAGGGATCAAGGAGACATATTCTAGACACTCGGGCCGGTCGGTGTAGTGCAACACATCTACGGTGGAGATTTGACCGCTCCTTCCGTTCGGGACGAAGGCCTCGAGTTCGAGGGCCTCGGGTTCACGGTTTGGGGAGACTATAGGAGAGAGACCTCCGGTATCATGAACTCGGTAGATGATAAATATCCCTCCGCTATCAGTTCGGCCTTAAGGTTCGGAAATAAACCTACTTGTGGTCGGGTAGGGCACGTGATGAGAGGTTCCCGTCGATGAGCGGTAGAGTTGGCGTCCAACCTACGGGAATCCGTGGGTTGGTTCTTCGTCGGTAACGTCACGTGAGGCGGACTCCAGTACCCCCGGTCGGGAGGTAGGGCGGGGAGTATCGCCAGTCGCTTTGCTTAACCCGTATGCTTTAGCGGATGACGGGATCTCGAGTCATCCCCGGATACTGGTTACGGTACTTTATACACTTGTTTCTCATGATGTGTATGCATTGATAGATCCTGAAAGGTTCCACATTATCTTATATTACTCCATATGTTGCTAATCGTATGGAGTGAATATAAGATGAGACCCGGTTAAACCTTTTGAGGTATCCACTCCGGTTGGTGATCCCGTTATAGCTAGACAAGTGTACAAAGATTGTATAGTTGTGATATGCGACCGCCAGACTAAAGCTGATTTAGTTGAGCTAGAAATGCTAGATTTGACGTGATTATGGGTATGGATTGGTTGGCCTCATGCTATGCTAATGTTGATTGCCGAATGAAATTAGTTCGATTTCAATTTCTGGGAGAGCCCGTGCTTGAATGGAAAGGTAATGCAGCAACTCCAAGAGGTAGGTTTATTTCCTACCTTAAGGCGAGAAAATGATAGCTAAGGGATATATTTATCATTTAGTTCGAGTTCATGACAAGACGAGTCGCTAACTTTCCAATCGTTCGGTAGTAAATGAATTCCCGGATGTATTTCCGGATGAACTTCGGGCTTTATCCAGAAGAGAAATTGACTTTGCCATTGATGTGTTGCCGGATACTAAGCCTATTTCTATTCCTCCTTATCGAATGGCTCCGGCAGAATTGAAAGAGTTAAAGGCACAGTTGAAAGATTTACTTGAGAAGGGGTTTATTAGGCCCAGTTTATCACTGTGGGGAGAACCAGTCTTATTTGTGAGAAAGAAAGATGGCTCCCTACGAATGTACATTGATTATAGACAGCTGAAAAAAGTGACAATAAAGAACAGGTATCCTCTACCGAGAATTGATGATTTATTTGATCAGCTACAGGGTGCCAAGTGGTTTTCCAAAATAGATTTGAGGTCGGGTTATCATCAAGTGAGAGTCAGAGAAGAAGATATTCCTAAGACAGCGTTCAGAACAAGATATGGCCATTATGAATTCCGAGTGATGTCATTTGGGCTAACTAATGCTCCGGCAGTGTTCATAAATTTGATGAATAATATGTTTAAGCCTCTTTTGGACCTATTCATGATAGTATTTATTGATGATATTCTGGTGTATTCTCGCACAGAATCAGAACATGCAGATTATTTACGTATTATTCTTGGAATTCTTCGAACTCGAAAATTGTACGCAAAATTTTCGAAGTGCGAGTTTTGGCTGAATTCTGTGGCATTCTTGGGTCATGTTATTTCAGATGATGGCATTCGAGTTGACATTTAGAAAATTGAAGCTGTGAAGACTTGGCCAAGGCCTACGACACCTACAGAAGTTCGTAGTTTTTTGGGATTGGCAGGTTATTATAGAAGATTCGTAGAGGGCTTTTCATCTATTTCGGCCCCATTGATGAAGCTAACCCAGAAGTCAGCTAAATTTCAGTAGAATGATGCTTGTGAGCATAGCTTCCAAGAGTTGAAGGACAGGTTGACCTCAGCTCCAGTCTTAACACATCCAGAAGGGCCGGATGGATATGTTGTGTACTGTGACGCTTCTGGAGTGGGGTTAGGATGTGTGTTGATTCAGCATGGTAAGGTTATTGCTTACGCTTCGAGACAGCTGCAGAAACATGAAAAGAATTACCCAACTCATGATCTTGAATTGGCTGCAGTTATTCATGCATTAAAAATGTGGAGACATTACTTGTATGGTGTGCATGTCGATATCTATACAGATCACAAGAGTCTCCAATACATTTTCAAACGAGAAGGAGTTGAATGCTACGACGGGCGGTGGTTAGAATTATTGAAGGATTATGATATGAATATCTTATACCACCCTGGAAAAGCAAATGTAGTAGCTGATGCGCTTAGCCGCCGATCAATGGGTAGCTTATGTGAAGTGCCCTCGGAGAAGAAAGGGATGATTCATGAACTCCACCAGCTAGCAAATCTCGGAGTACGTTTAATTGATTCAGGTGATGCAGGGGTCAGTGTTAATAATCCCACAGTTTCGTCCTTGGATATGGAAGTGAAAGAGCGACAATATGAAGATCCTCAATTGAACCATTATAGAGATGCATGTCATGAAAGAGAGAACTCTCCATTTGAAACTTCTATAGATGGAATTCTTAGATACCGGGGCAGGCTATGTGTTCCGAACGTTGCGGAATTACGTCACCGAATTCTAGAAGAAGCTCATTATTCTCTGTATTCTATTCATCCAGGAGCGACGAAGATGTATCATGATCTCAAGTTGATATATTGGTGGGATGGCATGAAAAGAGACATACCAGAATTTGTAGCCCAATGTCCGAATTGCCAGCAAGTGAAGATAGAACATCAAAAGCCAGGGGGATTATTGCAAGCAATGGAAATTCCTACTTGAAAATGGGAAGTGATCAACATGGATTTAATTGTAGGATTGCCCCGTTCCCGAGGCAAATATGATTCTATATGGGTGACTGTGGATAGATTGATGAAAGCAGCTCATTTTCTTCCAGTCAGAACTATATACTCAGCAGGAGATTATGCAAGGTTGTATATCAAGGAGATTGTGAGACTTCACCGTATTTCGATATCTATTATCACAGACAGAGGAGCACAGTTTACAGCCAAGTTCTGGAAATCTTTTCAAGAAGGTCTAGGTACTTGAGTAAGGCTCAGCACGGCGTTTCATCCGCAGACTGATGGACAAGCTGAACGTACTATTCAGACCTTAGAGGATATGCTAAGGGCATGTGTTCTAGATTTTGGTGGTAGTTGGGATGACCACTTACCTCTAATTGAGTTTGCATATAATAATAGCTATCATTCTAGCATCCAGATGGCTCCGTATGAAGCTTTATATGGGAGGAAGTGTAGATCTCCAATTGGATGGTTCGAAATAGGAGAAGTGCAATTAATAGGCCCCGAGTTGATTCAACAAGCTATAGAAAAAGTCAAGGTGATCCGAGATCGATTGTTGACAGCTCAACGTAGCCAAAAATCTTATGCGGATAACCGCCGGTGAGATCTAGAATTTCAAATCGATGATTGGGTATTTTTGAAAGTATCGCCAATAAAAGGGGTGATGAGATTTGGTAAGAAAGGAAAGTTGAGTCCTCGATATATTGGACCTTATCATAAGATCATCCATGAGGTGGAAGTCAAGTGGCGTATGAATTGGATTTGCCTTCAGAGCTTGAGCTAGTTCATCCAGTATTCCATGTCTCAATGCTCTGCAAATGTGTTGGAGATCCTACAAAGATTGTGCCAGTAGATGATGTTCAGATCACAGAAAAGCTAGCCTATGAAGAGGTGCCCATTTCCATATTAGACAGGCAAGTACGGAAACTTCGGAATAAGGAAGTGGCTTCAGTTAAGGTTTTGTGGTGGAATAACAATCGAGAAGAGATGACTTGGAAAGTGGAGGAGAAGATGAAATCCACATATCCGCAATTATTTCAGCCCCGGAAGAGATCTATGATGAGACGTCGAGATTATAAGGTATGTATGCTTTCTTTTATGCGTATGGGTCGTGTGTGGCCAATTTATATTGCTATTGTGTTGTGGCCCTATGAGGCAATGTTATTATGGGTTGTTGTGACATGATGGTAGCGCCATGTTATAAGGGAGACTCTGGCGAAATTTTTCTAGAATCCCCGACAACTTAACATTCGAGGACGAATGTTCCAAAAGGGGGGAAGAATGTTACACCTTGGAAAATTCCCCGTTAGGGTACAGTGAACAGTACATCAAAGGGTATAATGTATATGATGTTTTGATAAGCAAGAAATAGCATTTGAGGGTCCTAATTAAGATTTCCAAAGACATTCGAGGTAAAAGGAGAAAGATGTTGAGGAAAGCGAGTCACATGTTGTGTATCAGATAAGAATTTCGAGTACTGAGTTAACAATGTTCTAATGATACCTTGAGGAAGAGTTATAACTCCCCTTAGAATGGAAATGAAGTGTTGAACATGTGTTAAGAAGGTTCCATAAGGATCGGAGATCAAACGAGTCAACGAGAACAAGTCTTGGAAAGCCCGGGCAAACATACGGCCGGACATGCGAGCCGTATAAAATCTATGGACCGTATGTCCAGCCGTAGATTCAACCCAGAATGGCATACTTCACTGGACCAGATCTACGGCCAGACATACGGCTTGTAGAAAACATACGGACCGTATGTTGGTCCGTAGATCTTGGTCGGGATAGGTTTGGGATTAATATAAGGGACCTCTCTTCATTTCATTTTCATTTCATTTTCCATCTCCACAACTCAAGAAGCCTTTAGAACACTCCAAACACTTCAACCACAAGAAAACAAAGGAAATCAAAGATCAACAACAAGATTTGAAGAGAATCAAGAGTGTGAAACCCATTAAAGTCATTCAAACCAAGAAATCCCAAGAGAGGTAAAATAGGGTTTTGGTGCAAGAGGTGTATTACCATTAAAGGCTTATTACTCCATCATCTAAGGTGAGTTTCATGACCTTTCCATGTTGTTTGAAGTATTGGTAGGTTGAAACACTCGGATTGTAGAAGAGTATAGAAAATGGGTCATAAATGTGTGAATAGTGTCATTATTGAGTAGTAGTTGGATTGAATCATGAAAATGGATATGTTGAGATTATAAATACGTTATAAATGAATTTAGAACATGTAATAAGTATTGTATGAAAGAACGCGATAATGGACTTTGGTCATGATTATGGAGAATTGGAGTGAAATTGTGAAATGTGGGCAATGTAAATGAATGATGCTTATTATTTATGATATTGTGATTGTTGTTATGAATGTTGGGAGTTGATATGGAATATGGAGGAAAGTAGTATAAACAAAGAAAATGATGCCCAATTTTCTGTAGCTTTAGTAAGTACGTTCTCATGATTGCTTAATTAATGTCGATACGAATTCCCTTGAAGGTATAAACGAGTGCATTAAAGGAGAACGAGCAAGTGATAGAATAGTTAAACGACAAAGGTATGTGAGGCTAGTCCTTTCTTTCTAAGGCATGAATTCTATGGCGTGAATTTCCTCCTTTCTTATTAATGTCCCATCTTCAAGAAAACTATGAGTCCTTGTTCATGAATAGCCATACGAGATAAGAGATATGCTACGAGTATGATAATGATATGACAAGCTTAAGCCTAGAGATGCTATAGTCTACGATATGATGGTCTTATAGAGCTGAATGATGCTATTTATAGTCTATTGATGTTGATCATTATATACACTCACCTTATGCTTGTTCCTTCAAGGTGAGGCAGAATGCTTATGAATGCTCCATAATGAAATCGGGGGTCTACGACCTTATGTCACCCCGATAAAGTATGATTATTAAGGAGTCTCTATGCATGTATTATGATGAGCTATGATAAGTATATTATGATGAGCATACTATGATGAGCACATGATGATATTACACCGCGCCTATATGGCGGTCATCCAAGGCGGGCGGCTATACACCATGGCCGGATGGCATGGGCGGACACCTTAGTGGGCGACATGAGATGGTACCCGGACGGGGGGGGGCTTTGGACGTAGGCTAATGCTAATGTTATTGATTATCACACCGTGCCTATATGGTCGGGCAGCTTATACATTTATGCATATATGATATAATGATGAGTATGAAAGTAAGCCAGCTTGTATTGTTTCTTTTATGATTCAGTCAGTCACAGATTGCTCCTCACTTGATGCCTCCTTATTTCATTGATGTCTCATTATTGTTTATGCCTTACATACTCAGTACAATATTCGTATTGACGTCCGTTTTCTTTGGACGCTGTGTTCATGCCCACAGGTAGACAGGGAGGTGATCCAGATTCATAGGAGCCATTAGCGGATTGAGAGCACTCCACTTTTCCGGAGGTGCCATTGATTATTCTTTTGGTACATATATGTGTATATATATATTTTGGGCACGACGGGGTCCTGTCCCGTCCATATGTCTAGTGCACTAGTAGAGGCTCGTAGATACGCAGTGTGGGTAGTATGGTCTCACAGTCTTTATGTATGTGCATGCATATATTATTTTGATAGCCGAAGGGCTTATGTTTATAAAAGTAAATACGTTTCAGATGATGATAGTTTTCTATGATTACGAATATATATATATATATATATATATATATATATATATATATATATATATATTATGAATGAGAGCAGACGAGTAACAGAATGCGTGGTGTTCGGTGGTTAGCCCCGGATACCCGTCATGGCCCGTAGCCGGGTCGTGACATCTTGATGGCATATGAATTTATTGTTCTTGGCCACTCCTGACCATCCATTTCAGCAAGTACCACTGCTCCTCCTGATAGTACCTTCCGCACCATATAGGGCCCCTGCCAGTTTGGTGCAAACTTTCCTTTGTATGCTTCTTGATTAGGGAATATTCGTTTGAGCATCAATTGCCCAATTTGAAAAACCCTGGTTCTCACATGCTTGTTGAAAGCTCGCGCCATTCTCTATTGGTACAATTGACCATGGCAAACAACAATGATTCACTTTTCATCTATCAAAGCTAGTTGTTCATACCTTTTGCGGATCCAGTCCGCATCGTCCAATTCAGCTTCTTGTATGATTCGAAGAGAAAGGATTTCTACTTCGGCTGGTATTACTGCTTCAGTGCCATACACCAACAGGTATGGGGTGGCCCCAGTTGAAGTCCCGGCAGTAGTACAATATCCCAGTAATGCATGTGGCAGTTGTTCGTGCCAGTCTTTGTAGTTATCAATCATCTTTCTGAGGATCTTTTTGATGTTTTTGTTGGTGGCTTACACAGCTCTATTCACTTGCGGCCGGTATGCGGTCGAATTTCGGTGAGTGATTCGGAATTGCGCACACATTTCTTTCATTAAGTGGCTTTTTAGATTAGCCCCATTATTTGTTATGATCGATTCTGGGATGTTGAATCGACATATGATGTTTTGCGCACAAAATCCGCTACTACCTTCTTCGTTACTGATGCGTAAGATGCTACTTCCACCCACTTGGTGAAGTAATCTATGGCGACCAGAATGAAGCGGTGTTTGTTTGACACAGCTGGCTCAATTGGTCCTATGACATCCATGCCCCAAGCAGCGAATGGCCAAGGCGATGTCATAGCATTCAGTTCTGTCAGAGGGACCTTTATCAAGTCTCCATGAATTTGACACTTGTGGCATTTGTGGACGAATTTGCTATAATCGTTCTCCATGGTCATCCTGTAATAACCTGTTCTTAAGATTTTCTTCGCTAGCATGAACCTATTCATGTGAGGCCCGAAGGTTCCAGCATGCACTTCTTCAATCAATCTTGTAGCTTCGACAAAGTCAACACGTACGCAAACCCAAATCGGGGTTCTTACATGCAATAACATTCTTGTTGAGGAAGAAACCATTTGCCAACTTCCTAATAGTCTTCTTCTGATTGATGGTGATTCCTTCAGGACATTCTCCTTTCTCCAAGTACATTTTAATGTCAACGTACCAAGGTTTTCCATCAGCTCTGCTTTTACAAAGGCACAGTGAGCCGATTGATCTCTAATTTATTCTTTGACTAGATCAATGTACCTACTGCCAGGATGCTGAATCATGAAAGCTATTGTTGCCAATCGTAATCAGCAAACTCATTCTATGTTCTTGGTATATGCTTGAACTTGACTTCTTGGAACCAATCTGCCAATCTTTGTACAAGTCCAACATACAGTATGATCTTCTCATTTT
>NC_081343.1:16469865-16489030 GCF_029784015.1 Lycium ferocissimum
TAATAATCATGTTCGGCCTCGCGAGTACCAACAATGGTTACGCCGGCAATATGTCTGAATCCTGGTACCAACGATTAGGTATGCCAATAATATAGCAGAATCACAAGTACCACGGTGGTACACCAACAATATATACAAGTACAAATACCAACGGTTGGGAATGCCAACTATATCATAATCAAGATGATAAAACAGAATCCAATATCTACCAACGACTCATGGCATCAAGCCTAAGACAATAGAACAATCAAAGCATGCATAACGGGGTGGCTAGCCCCAACACATAACAGGGTCCAACCTAAGGCAATATCCAACCCAACTTCATACCCGAAGGTTCACATGCTGTCTCCGACAATATAATCTAAATATGTGCTTCACTATACGAAGTCTCATCCAGGTAAGCCATAACCTACCTGGATAGCCGAACCGCAACACCAACAACTTACTCCTATGCCTTGCCTTTCTGCTGAACCTCAGAACCAAAGTAGTCTAAGCATAATTGAATTATAGATTAGAGATCATGAAGAATGATACTAATATTGCTACTGTTCAAATTAGGTCAATTCTAGCCCTAGAAATTGGAAAAACGGGCCCACAAGTGCAAAACGGAAAATTCGGGAGCAAAATACCAAATTAAGTATTAGGTGATCATAACCTAACTACTAATTTATGATTTAACTCGAGGATTAGCCTAATTTCTAATTTCAAGTAAAACCTCCAAATTAGGTATAAACCCTAATTCCTTGATTCCGAAATTCAACATTAGGAATGGAAGATATATGATTAATAAGCTTAGATTCATCAAAATCTAACATAAACATTATCAATTTCCTCATTAATGAGACTAAGAAAAAGTTCATCAAGACCCTCTTTCAACTTCCATCACTAAGAGATTATTAAAGGGAATGGGGAATCCGGGATGATTATGATTAAAGGAAAAGTAAAGGAACAAGTAAGATTTACCTCCAAGAATGTTTCCAAAATATCTCCAAGAACTATTCCCCAAGGCTCTAATTTCGAAATGGGAAATAACGAGGGTCTAAGGGCTTTTAACACTTTATTAATTTTACAAACTTCCCATCACCACTTTAGCGGCACTGGGACCGCCCCAGCGGCGCCGGTTCAGTGGTCAGCCTAAAACGCTTGCGACTACGGCGGCGAGGTTACCGCTCCAACAAGATGTCTCTTTTGCCCGTGCGGGTGTTGCCAAAGCGGGCACCAGACACCAGAAAACTTCCCAAGTTTCACAATTTGATCCAATTTTCTGACTAGTTTTCGAGGCCATCCGCTCACATACCATACACATAGACATGCATAAAAACATGCTACGGACGCGTCCATGGCCTCGGAATTCCCAATGGAGGTTGACCAAGTCAACCCCCGATGCCTTAATTCTAATTTCCCAACCCAAGTTCCAAAATGCATTCGAGTGCATTGGGAACCGAACCAAATACACACACGAGTTGTAAACGACCCTCCAGGCCTCTCGAAATCAATGAAATTTCAAAAAAGGTTCATTTACCCAAAGGTCAACTTTGGGTCAAGTATTTTTCACTTTAAGCCTATATTCACAAAGGTTGCCCGAATCCGGTCTAGACACCTCGAGAAGTGTGCCAACGGTCCCCTCGGATCAAAATTGAGCTAATAAATGCTTAGGAAAGAGAGAAAATGCCGAAAAGACTATAACGACCAAACGGGTCGTTACACAGAGGGTCCGTTCTTGAAATCAAATGAGTTGTGTATGCAGCCATATAATGTCTTAGTTTCTGAGACACCCATGTCAGAGCACAACACGTCTTTTCCACTGAGGAATATCTGGATTCACAGGGCGTGAACTTCTTAATGATGTAATAGATGGCTCTCTGTTTCTTGCCTGTTTCGTCATTTTGTGCCAACATGCACCCAATAGCGTTCTCTGATACTGACATGTACAGCAGTAAAGGGCTTCCCGGCCTTGGTCGAACTAGGACAGATGGATTTGATAAGTATCTCTTGATTATGTCAAAGGCTTTCTGACAATCCTCTGTCCATTTAGTTGGAGCATGTTTCTTCAGGAGTTTGAGAATTGGTTCTACAATTACTGTGGACTGAGCGATGAAACGTCCAATGTAATTCAATCTTCCTAAGAAGCTCATGACCTCTCTCTTTGTTTTTAGTGGTGGGAGTTATTGAATTGGTTTGATCTTTGGGGGATCAAACTCAATACCCTGACGACTGACTATGAATCCTAACAACTTCCCAGTGAGCACTCTAAATGCGCATTTCGCAGGATTCAACTTCAAATCGTACTTGCGGAGTCTGTCGAGAATTTTCTTAAGTGCTCAAGATGATCATCACCCACTTGGGACTTGATGACGACGTCGTCCATATATACCTCAATCTCTGTATGCATCGTATCATGAAAGATGGCGGTCATCACCCTCATGTAAGTAGCATCGACATTCTTGAGCCTAAAAGGCATTACCCGGTAATGATATACCCCCATGGTGTGATGAATGCCGTATTTTGAGCATCTTCTTCATCCATCAGTATCTGATGATAGCCCGCGTAGCAATCCACAAAAGATTGCACCTCATGCTTGGCATAGTTGTCAATGAGTATGTGAATGTTTGAGAGTGGGAAATTATCCTTTGGGCTAGCGCGGTTAAGATCATGATAGTCCACACAGATCCTTATTTTTCCATCTTTCTTTAGTATCGGGACTATGTTCGCTAACTATATCGGGTATGGTGTCACCTCCACAACTCCTGACTGAATCTGTTTTTCTACTTCTTCTTTAATTCGGATGTTGACATCAGGCTTAGGCTGCCTGATTTTCTATTTTACCGGGGAAAATCCTTCTCGGATCGGCAACCTATTGGCAACAATATTCGTACTTAAACCCAACATATCAGCGTATGACCAAGCGGAAACATCTTCATACTCTTTCAACAAGCTTCGATACCCTTCTTTCTCAACCTCTGTTAGATGTACACTTATTCTGGTTTCCCGAATCAACTCCTCATTTCCTAGATTAACTACCTCTGTTTCCTCTAGGTTTAGTGTCGGTCTATTTTCATATTCTTCTTCGATGTCTATCAACCCTTCCGTTCCAGTTATCTTCTTCTTCTTGATTGTCGTTTTATTCGTCGTCACTTTTACTTGTTTCATAACATGTCATGACATTATTTGTAGCCTCGTATTATTATCCGTAAACAAAATAACACGGTTATCAATCATGTAAAAGCAATTTTAATTACGTATATATATATATATATATATATATATATATATATATATATATATATATATATATATATATATATATATATATATATATATATACACATAGGTGAAGCGATTTTGTCTTATTATAAACTTTGAGGTGTTTTCATTTAAGTTTTAAAAAGAGTGATGCAACCTGTGGTCCTAACTCCTAATGGAACATCGAGCTATTTCCATTATTAAACAACACGTAATAAGAAAACATGAAAAGGCGACAAGCCGGGCCTTAAATCCGACTTTTGCCATTTTTCTGAAAGTGAGCATTCTTTCTACCGCAGAGTGAACAACGGGGAAGAAGTCCACCCGCTTGTTGTTTCCCCTAGCTCAGCACGACGAATATCCAATGCTTTGAAGCACTCTTCAATGTTGGCTGCACACTCCTCTTCCCAAAAAAAGGTCCTTAAATCCTCCTCTGGATCTTTGTTGTTGTGACTCAATGGGCATGCTGTGAAGGACTGGTATAGACGAGGGAATGATTTTCTCATTTCAACGGGACCTCTCGATCCATGTTCTGACTCTTCTTCTTCTGCCTCACATGGCTCGTATCAAACCCCAAATTGATATTTCCCATTTTTAATACTTACTGGTTCTTTAATTCCTTGCAAGTTGCTTCACAGACCTTTCCCGGGCTCAAACCCACTTCTTATCATAGTCGTAGCAACCATTTTGTAGACTGATGGCATAGGGATATCTTCATCATCCCCCGTGCGATCTATCATGGCTAATTCAACAGTGTGAAAATCAGTACCAACTGGTGACTTCTCTATGACTGGTACAGAGTTGTCCGGATAGCTGTGGATACTTCCTTTACCTTGAATCATGACTTCTTGATCATCCCATACGAATTTGAGAGACTAGTGCAATGAAGATGCCACGACTCTAGCGGCGTGCAACCATGGTCGTCCCAATAATAAGTTGTAGCTCGTTTTGATATCCATGATGACGAACTCCACCTCGAACTCTGCGGGACTCATTTGTATGTGCAGATCTATTTCTCCAATTGGGTCGCTGGTTGGGCCATCATAAGCTTTTACATTTGTTTGACTCTGACGGATTTTGCCAACATTATATCCAAGCTGTTTTAGAGTCGTCATGGGGCATACATTCAATCCAGCCCCTCCATCAATCAACACTTGGGGGATAATCTTGTCGCGGCATTTGACTTTTATATGTAAGGCCTTGTTGTGGGTCTTACCCTCTCTTGGTAATTCGTCATCGAAAAATGATAGCCTATGCGCTCGTATAACATACCCCACAATCTCGGCCAATGTTTCACTTGTAGTGTCGGCGGGCACTTAGACTTCATCCAAATATTTCATCAAGGCTAAGCGATGTTGAGACAAACTAAGTAATAATGACATTACTAATATCCTGGCGGGGGTCTTATGCAGGTGCTCAATAATCGAATAATCCTTGACTGGCATTTGGCTACAAAAGTTTTCAGCTTCGCCTTCAGTGATTAGTCTTCTCTGAGGATTTTCACGACGTGACGCTTCAAGTACAGGCTCTTCTGGAGCATAACACCTTCCATACCTGGTCATGCCCTGAACCACAGTGGCTATTTATTTTCCTTTATTGACCATTGTCAGGTACGGTGGTTTGATCACAAAAGGTGCATTCTGAACTGGTCCTGATGTTTTGAGTACGAACGGCTCGTTACGCGAATTCGAGCGACTATTTAGGGATACTTGAGCATGAAGGGCTCCTTCTTGGCTACAACATATGACTGGGACATCTCAAGTTTCCTTGTCAAAGGGCCTAACACTTCTTTTCACTCTTGTAAGGACAACGAGGCGACAGTGCATCTGGGCGAATAATCGCAGGGCTCTCTTCCCATTCATCACCTCTTTCTATCATGTGAATTTGATTCCCTCCATGCTTCGAGAGAGGATTTGTGTCCACATTTAGAGGTGTTGGTTCCAAGATAAGCTTATGATTGTCAATCATATCTTGTAGCTTATGCCTTAAGTTTATGAAATATTCGGTGGTATGGCCAACTTGGTTAGAATGATAGGTGCAAGTGAAATTTGGCATGTACCATCGATCCTTGGGATTGGCAGGTTTTGGTGGAAAAGCATTCATTCGACCGACATCTCTTAGTTTGGCAAAAAAACTATCCCTTAATTCTGGAAAAAGGAGTGAATACTCTCGGAGGCTTCTTTTGGGGTGCCTCATAGTTTGCTGGTGGAGGCTGGTTTTGGAAAGTCTGATTTTGTGAAGCTTGATTATTGGGTGCTGACATTCGGTAATTTGGTCGTGGAGCTTGGTTGCTAGGTGCTTGTATTTGATAATTTGGTTGTTGAGCTTGGTAGCCAGGTTGTGCGTAGCACATATAAATTGAGCTATATTGGGGTGAAATGGTTATATAGTTGGTTGGTGGAGGCGATTGGTAGTTATCTTGATTTTTGTGGGTTATCTCCTTTCCTCGATTTTTTTGGCTAGTAGCTCTAGAAATATAAGCTACATCTTCTCTCTTCTTTTTCCCACTTGTGGCGCCAGACGCACCCGATCTGTTTAACACACTGACAATCCTGTCAGTCTTGAGGCCATCTTCGATGTCTTCCCCAACGACGACTAAATCTGTAAAGGAGCTCCCTTTCATAGTTATCATTTTGTCAAAACAATCAGCTTCTTGATACCGTATGAATGCGGCTACCAACTCAGCTTCAGTATAGGTGGTTTCACACGCGCCGCCTCATCTCTCTAGTGACTAGCATATTCTCTGTAGGTTTCAGTCTATTTCTGGCGAATTTTATCCAATGAGAAGCGATCGGGCACATTTTCCACATTGAAGCGTAATCTTTCCATGAATGAGTTTGCCATTTCTTCCCATGTCTTCCATCGACTGTTGTCTTGTGAGATAAACCACTCCATGGCTGTTCCTGATAGACTTCGACTGAACAACCTCATGAGCAAAGCTTTGTTTCCACCATTTCTGACCAATTAGTCGCAATCGGCTCTTAAGTGGGCCCTGGGGTTGCCCGATCCTAAAATGGTCGAATTTGGGAATTTTGAAGCCTTCTGGTAGACCCAAGTCCGGATGTATGCACAAATTAGAGTATCTTAGCCTCTCTTTCTTTATAGAGCCATGTTCTAGTTCAACAATTTTCCTCCCCATCTCTTTCTCGATTTTGTCTATTCTAGCCTCGAAGAACATTTTCATGTTCTCCAATTCTGGCGAGGAGTCAATATGGGTGACATGGTCTTGAAAGGTAACATTTGGTTGCACGGGGTAGATTACAGGAACTCCTGTTGCCCGGGGGGCTTGATAAGTATTTGTGTTATGAGATGTTGTCGCGTGAGCAGGTATTTGAAAAGCTGGTGTTTGGTGGGAGGAATCCCCCCCATGGGTGGTGTTTCGGCGTAGTGGGGTTTGAAAAGTAGCCCCAGTCTGGGTTTGTGGGAAATGGTCAGGGATCGGCAAGTCAAGATTTGGGAAAATGGGTGGAGGCCTTCTTGCCTCAGTATTAGTAGCATTTTCTTTTTTCGGCCCTCGGAGTAATGCTTCTTCTCTAGTTTCGACCAACTGCCTCATTAGTAGGTTAACGGCCTTTTCCAAAGGCATTTCGACTATGTAAGCTGTTGGGGTACCCTCGGCTAAAGTAGTTCTGTTAGGTGGCAGAGTCTCAGGCATGTTTTCTTCTTGAGGGTTTAAGGACGCTGTAGCAGCTTTTGATCGAGTAACCGGTGCTAGCGAATCGACCCCTGTCTATAAGAGAAAACAGCTCAAAGGCTCCCAAGTTAGTGTTAGATTTAAGCACGAAACACAAGATATCACATTGTTTGCAGTTTATCTCACATAGATTCATATATTTTAATTCAACTCTTGATTGATTTACATTCCAAGGGTATTTTGGTCTTTTTGTGTTCTTAGGAATATTGATTTTTGGTAAGTGGTCTTCATGGTTGATTTGCTTCTATCCATCCTGTACTAAGGGGATCTTAATTTTTATTATAAAAGGACCGAGTCTTAAATAGACTGCCTACGTATCCCGCTAAAGGGAAATCAGGTCCATTCGTAGTTCAGGCATACGCAGAAAACGTTTTTTCCTATGCTACCCAAAACTTAGTTTTCTACCCTGACCAGGCCTTATATAGGCTTCCCACGTATCCCCAACGGGACATCAGGTCGGCGTGGTTCTGTTTACATAAAAAGGGAAAGGGATATTCTATCTTATTGAAAGCAGTAAAGGGATACCTATGTTTTTTCTACCCAACCACACTAAACAGGTCTTCATTGTCTTCTTCACCTTCATCTTCTATCCTTATGTTCCTGCGAAAATCCAAACATGGCCTTTATTGACGAGGCGTTCTAGTTCAACCTTGAAATTTTTACATATTCCTCAATGTCGTGGCCAGGGCGAACATGATGAAACACGCAAACACTTTCTCTTGGAGGTCCTAGGAGGCCCTGATAGGTTTGTGGTACTGCTCTTATCTTCTTTATGCTACACAGTAGGGAGTGAATCCTGGTATATGACTCCTCGAATTTGGAGAAGTCACTCCTCTAGAACCTAACCCTTGATATCTTTTCTGGATGATTTTTTCCTTGGTTGTGGGTCAGGAAGGAGTGGGGCCCCCATAGTTGGCCAATTCTCCCGTGGTCAATCCATTGGATAAGCTTTCTTTCCAACGCTCCACACTCATTGGCTGTATGGACCGACTGACTTCGGTGGTAGAGGCACTTTCTGTAAATCATAGAAAGAGCACACTTTTACGAACCAACCAGAGGGCCATGATACGCACTCGAAGCTAACATATCGAGCACCTCTGAACATGCATCCCATAATCATCTCTAGGTGGACCACAAAGATAGCTCCTGGATATCATAATCTGTAAGGACATATATCACAATATAACGACACATCTCTACATAATCTTCAACAATTATACCCATTGTCACCAGTCGACAAGGCTACTAAAATATTATACAACGATATGAAGCGGTAGGGTTATGAAACGTCTAACTGTAAACACATGTCTACGAGCCTCTACATAGAATACATGTGACCATAAAGACCAATATCAAATATACTGCAGCTCCGAAGTAAGTGGAGTGCTCCTGAGAATCTGCTGATAAAGCACCTACAGGTCAGATCCGTCTACCTGTCTACCTGTGGGCATGAACGCAGCGTCCACAAAAAGGGACGTCATTACGAATAATGTACTGAGTATGTAAGGCATGTATAGCAACATAATAAAGAAATAAGAGAGCATCAGATGGAGGGATAAACTGTAACTGATTACCTCTTAAGGCGGAGTCATGCATGCTAACTTTTATATTAAAACAACATCATATCATATATATACATACATAAACTGCCCGACCATGTAGGTATGGTGTGATCATCATTAGCCCGTGTCCGGGCCTCTCGTGTCCGGGGTAACCATCTCATGCCGCCCACTAGTGGTGTTTTCCCGGCCAACTAGGCACGGTGTAATTATCATCATAGCTGCCCACTATGCCCATCGTAGTGGTGTCTGCCCGGCCAACTAGGCACGGTGTAAACTCACATATACATAACATAAAGCATGCATGAGAGCTCAAGTAAAAGCTATAACTCTATCGGAGTGACGTAAGGTCGGTAACCTCCGATTATATTATGGAACAAACATCATCGCTATATCTTACCTTGAAGGAACAAGTAACATAAGGTGAGATCAACAATAATGAATAAAATCAAGGAAATCATGAAATAAGCTCAATAATCTCATAATAGCATTAAAATCATAAGCTTTGGAATTTCTAGAATTAAAATCATCATCATCATGCTCATCAGAGAAAACATCTCATCTTTAATATCATAAGAAGCTTTTAAGAATCATGAACTTCTAACTTTTGGAAGTAAGAAGGTTATGGAAACATATATGGAATCATAACATAGGAATCAAGCCTTTTGAAAGAAAGGGACTAGCCTTAACATACCTTTTCAGTATCCTTAACTTTAACTATTTAACACTTATCCTCCCAAGCTCGTAAATCTATATTCAAGATAATTCATATTATTGTTAGGCTTATCGTCATCTGCTTGTCTTAAGCCCGCAAATTAATTCCTTTTAATTTCTGCCAAAATTCGGGCAGTATCTCCCCTATTTATATCCCTAGCCCGAAATCACAATACCAACAAAACAACAACACTAGCAATACTAATATCAACAACATTATCATCCATACCAAAATATTCCATAAAACATCCCACGCGATGTTTTCCAACATATAACAACAATATACACTTCCTTTTTTCCCAATCAAGGAGCATAATCTCATCAACACACCAACAACATTAGATACCATCCATAGACATGGAAATCAGCCTAACCACACGGCCACAACATGCTTAAAATAGTCCATAAACACAACACTACAACATAACACTTTATGACCTTTCCTCCATAACTATTTTCACTTTAAAACTTGTTAAACCTTCAAATCAACTCAACATAAGAGATAGGATGAAGAAACTACCTTATACTTGAAGAACTTTAGCAACACCAACTTTCTTCAAGACTAAACTCACCACAACATCAAGTAGAAGCAAGAACAATCACCTTTCATGGACCAATTTGGTGTAATCTTGTTAAATTCTTGATTTAATGGGCTATAAATGTTTGGGGGATGTGTTGGGAGATTTCTATAACTCATGGGAGTGTAAAATGCTGAAAAACATGGGGTTGATGGGGGGGTTTTTAAACCCCTTGAAAGTCGGTGGAACCGACTTTCCCAAGTGGGAGCCGCGGAAGCCATTTGGCAGTTTGGAGGGCATCTTAAAATGACCATAACTCCTTACTCCGATGTCGTTTGGACGAGAGGTTTGTTGCGTTGGAAACTAGACTTGACAAACTTCATTTTAGGCTTTTGAAATACCTTAAAAATCCTAATATACCTAGAGATATACCCCTCCAAAGTTGACCCAAAATTCTGTCCCCAATTCTGCCAAACTTTTTTTCCAAATTTTCGACAAACTTATTTTCTTCGATTTTCTTGGTCTCAGAATCTTCCGAAACTCACCATACATGATATTTATCATTAATCATACTTGATAATGTTCATTTCCTTTAGTTCCAAGGTTGTCCTTCCCGGTTACAACTTACGAGATCGTAATTCATCTCGTGCTTCATTGTTACGTACTTCCCATGGCTTGTTCCTTCCAAAACTTCATGGGGCGTCACCGATACTCCATTAATACAGTGAAGTAAATAGCATGCTCATGCTATGAAAGTGCGAGGTGTAACACACACGACGGCAACAGATTTGGGCTCTGCGCGTACACTCCAAAACTCCCCAAAGTCTTTAAGAGTTCTTGTTTGGACATTTCTACTGGCTTACCCTAATTGTGCGATCTTGTGCCCTTGAGAACAATTGTGCATGAAATTGGAGGTTCCTCGATCTGAGATTCGCGCGGGTCTCCATAGGCTTTCAGATTGGGGATAATTAGTTCGTCATTTCCATAAGGTATGGGGTCAAGCCTTTCTTATTGACTGAGTGGGACATAACTCCCAAGTGGTGCTTCAGGTGTCTTTCCCAGTTTTACCCGATTGGTAGGGTATTTCTTAGTTAGCTCTTCAACATAAGCTAGGAGAGTTTTAGCTTCTTTCATCTTCTCATTGGCTGCCTTAGTGGTTTGGATAGCTTCTTTCATTCTAATAGTATCCAGGGCCATACTATCGTCCCATTGTTGGTTTTTCTTACTCGTCGCTTCCAGTTTCTCATCGTCACTGCCTAGGTTGGTAAGGAGAAGTCGCACTCATGTTGTCTGGAGTCTCCGTTTCCTATTAGCAAATCAACCATTTTTAAAAGTGAAGCTAAATTTGGTTTTAGGGCTTGTTTTCTTGGTTTTTCTTTTGGGTAGTGTCCGGAATGTGGACCAATCAAGAGTTTTAATAACATATATGATTTTCAGGCAAAGCAGTTACATCAGATAAGCACTTAGACAATATATGATTCATTTGCCTATGCCCCATTGCTCTGAGGCTGCTAGCATATGAAGTAAAATTGTGCCATGTGTAAAACAACTTTACTATTTTCCCAAAAAAAAAATCCCAACGTTTTCATTAATAATATCTTCTCAAGTGGGATTATAAGGCTTTTAATGTAAATAAATATAAAGTATCAAAAGAAGTCCACTCTTCGGATCGAAATCTGCTCTCTCTCAGTCCGTGCCTTCTTGACCCTTTGAAGGGCGGTCTGAATGGCTACATGGGCTGGCATCAATGCTGTCCCGATCCACTGACCCTTCTAATCATCAGTCAACGATGTCCCTGTATCTATGGCTCCCTTAACAAAAGTGTCAAGCCATTCCAAGCTCTTCAATGAGTCATCCGCCTCATCTGTTAAACTCTTAATTATCTCTTGGTCATATTCTGTTTTTGCTTGATAATATGCTTCTCACCCTTCCACCCGTCATTTCATTCTTCTAACCTGAATTGCATTCGCCGCTTCCCTATCTATAGGAAATTTGTACAGATACGGTCCTAGAGAAGCAGTATCAGCTAGCTCAGCCCTAAGCCACTCGTATTAGTCTTCATTATGACTCAGACTATTTGGATCCTCATCCAACTTATCTTCCCTTATCACATGCTTCCAATCTTTCTGGGTATCCTTTATACCCTCGATATGACCTTCTTCGTAATCTCGTACAAACTCTTCCATATTTCCCACATTTGGAATAACCTGTCTCATACCAAACTGTCTAAGTACTGTCAACGGTGCGTAGGGTCTGATCCGCCTAATGCCCATAAGCGATAAATATGGACACCTACGGCTCTTAACACAAATAGTTTTGGAATCAAAATCAGTTACTCTTCACCTGATATGTTCTTCTTCTAGTCTGGAAAAGATGTGAGCCCATCCTCTTTTATTTTGGACCCCACAAGGCACAACAGTGACTCCCAAATCATCCTCTCTCAGGGCCGAATCTCGGCGGAAGGATAAACCGCTCTTATCTAGATGTTTGAGTATCCACCATTGGACTAATAGGTTGCAACCCTGGAAGTAATAATAATGGTTGCGGCACTTTCCCAAAGATCGGTTTATATCTGATAGGATAATAGGGATGATGTCAAAATATTTGGTAAGCCCATTCGTCGTAACTCCCCTAAGAACAACATGGGCAACAAAGACAACCCTCAATAGCGAGGGAGGCATTTAGTCGAAATACCATGGTTCCCAATAGGCAGGTGATAAAGGCTAGCATTTGGTTAGCTTCCCAGGACTGGAGTGAAGAAAACTCAAGAATGTGATTTTTGTACCCCTGTTTAGATGAATACCTCCCATATAACTCTCTAAAGGCTATAGTGGGTCCCTGTGCCCAATCAGCTTTTTTGACAGCAAACATGTCTTTGATTTCTTTTGGGTAGGTTTGTGAGGGATGAGGATATTTTGAGCTAACTTTTTTTTGGACCTATTAGCGCATCCTACGCTTTCCAAGACATCTCTAATCTCTTGTAAAGTGGGAGTCATCTTTATTTCTCCAAATCTGAACACTATTCTGTTATTATCCCAATAACCAGTAATAATCTCTAACAGACCCGGATCCCCAGTCATGCTCATCAACGAAGGTAGATGCCATATGCAACCCTTTATCTCTTTCTTCTGATCATTAGTCAAACCTTTCCACCACATCAGTAAACCTGGTGGTGGACCCACAATCATATCAAATTGCACATTAGGAGACATCTGCAAGACAGAACTTTGTTAGTTCCCCACCCCCAGGAACAGTAATTTATTTCACACAAGGCACAATAATACTTCCAAATAGCAAATAGTGGGATGTAGTCTCTTCAGGTTTTTACACCATCTGAACATAGTAAGGTGTCTATCCTGTCCGATTCAGGTAGGTCTGAGATACCCAAACCGTTCTATGGTCAGCATGCGCTATATCAGTAAGGATTTGGCTTCGCTCTATGCTAATTATTCTAGAGAGATTTTTCAAGCAAATGACACAGGTTACCCAAGCAGACAAACTGGGGGTGGGCTCTTTAAGGTTGTGGGATGGCCGCATGCCCACTCGACCTTAGAGACCTCTAAAGAATATAGCAAAAGGGTTTTTTTAGTGAACGTATGACCGCAGCTCATCGCGCGTCGTCACCCTTGAAAAAATATAAAATAAATGCCAGGAGTGGCCGAGTATGCATGCATGAATGACAATTATATTTTTTGCGGTAATTTAAACACATAAACAATTTATATCACTTAAACAATTTATATCATACAAACATACAAATTATTGGAACCCTTATGGTTAGAACCTTAAGTTGTCCCCAGCAGAGTTGCCATCTGTAGCAGATCTATTTTTTTCGATTCGTATTTGCGCTTGCCTCATTTAAAAAGAAAAGTGTCCCGGGGAAGTACAGTTTTCAATCGTACCAGGAAAAAGGAAAAAAATATACTTCTACGTGGATGATGCTCTAAATGGACTTTATTTTAGAGTCGCCACCTAATTTTTAGGAAATTAGGAAAACCAGTACGAAAAGAGTTCATTCAAAACGGTTAAATTTTAAAAGAATTCTAATCTGACCAAAGTTAGGATAAGGGTTCTAGTGATCCCTCGGGGAAGGTGTTAGACACCTAGTATTAAGGATCCGTAAGATACGGTTGACCTACGGGTTCTAATAGTATGCCTTATGAATATAAACTGTTTTTGATAGAAACTGCTTTTGTTTTGGACTCCCGCAATAAAAGGTTTAGTCATTCATGCAAAATACCATACTTTCAAGAAATAAAAGTTGTAAAGTTTTGCCCAAAATTGGGCATTTTTGGGTTTCGGTCTAGAACACCTAGACTAAAACCCGAAGGCGATAACCTAAGTAGAACACCACATAAGCCCACCCGAGTTATAGAAAAAGGTTTTTAGTCTTTAAGTTTTATAAAAATCATTTTTTAGGCATACTATTATTATCCATTTTTTACCATATTTTATATTATTTAGTTTTTTAGTCATTCTAGTCCAAAAATAGTCCAAGTTACTAGAAATGGTCAAAACAGTCCATAAAGTCTTTAAAGCAGTCCGCATAGTCCATAGGTTCATATCAGTCCACTGGTTTTAAAATCGGCCCCATAATTCACGAAATTGATCATTTTTAGTCAAAATTATACTAAATCAATCCGTTTGAAGTCACAAGCTATGTCAAAGTTTCCAAAATCAGTCCTGTGTTGTTTTAAAATCAAGTTTATGCGACTTTAAATATGGGATAACCTTAAGGGTTCCAATTTATCAATAAATACACAAGTACATAATTTAAATGCATAAATAAAGAGATAAGGACATTGGGCCGACCAAGCGTAAATAGAAATAAATATGCAACAGGGTATCCTTAGGGCCCAAAATTACGTATGCTCAATGCTATGCTCCAAGAGAGAGGTTGACCCGATCTAAATAAGTTAGTGGGCCTCGTTGGGGCCCACCAACGGGTTTGGGTAGACAAAATACAAACGGCTATACATAATATTAGTACACATTCGTAAATCAAACTAAACACAACATTAAGACTACAATAATTATTACAAAGCTAAAATGAATTATAACTTATTGGGCCTGGCCCATTAATAATAATCAACGACATCAAATAACCAAAATGGCCTAGGTATAAAATAGGCCTAAAATAGTAGTAATGACAAGTCAAACAGAGAAACGCAGATGACAGGCCCAAATAACAAGCCCAAGCCTAAAAAATTCTAAGTGTCAAGAGGTAATATACATGATATACCACTAGTATTCTACTCCATTTTTCTCAAATTTTTTCCTAAGTGTCAAAGCTGTGATATACATGATATACCACTAATATACCTACCTAATAGAGATCAAAACCCATAAAAGGGCATGCCCTCTATACACCTGATATACACTATATATTCAGCTGATTATTATCACTTAAACACCTCACTTAAATCCCAATAGAAAATTCTAAACCTACCCAATGATCCCAACAATCTCCAAATTCATATTTTTTATTTATCAAGCAGGGCCAACACAAGTAGGCACAGTTTTCTAAGACTGGTTACAAGCACAAAACAAAGGAGCCACAGGGTCATTTAGCAAGCAACAAGAAAGAGAACCTAAGTAGTTTCAAACAATGCAAGGGTAGACAATGCCAGACACAACAAGCATTTGAAGTTCAGCAATCAATAATGGCATAGTCAAGAGGGGCATAGTTGGTTTTAGAATGGCAAATAAGTAGCAACAATAATGGCAGAGTAAGGAAAACATAGCAGTACAAAAACAAGAGTAAAAATGAGAAGGCAAAGGTCACAATTATTATACTCAAAACTCTTAATTTCTAGTCCTTTTCTAGGAGATCAGTAGTTAATAAAGGCAAGGTGACATTATCTAGTCAACAGTTCATTTTTTAGCCAAGAAGAGATTAAACCAAGTGCCAGCAAACGATTTTTCGAACCCACCCCCCTTACCAGAAGTCATAGAGGCAAGTTCTTATTATTCATAGTCATTTTCTGCAAATTTTAGCTTAAACAAGGTTAAATATCAGCCAGGTTTAAAGCACATGTCCCATAGTATCCTTTAAGTCTCTAAACCCTGGTTTAAGTTCAATTATTTGACACACAGGTCTCAATTAGTCTCAAGATCATCTCAGCATATAAGCAGCCCCATAGAAAATATTGCAGAGCTTAAAAATGACAATTTTAACTTAGTTCATTTCCAGAATTAAAAAGATGGATCCAAACTCAAATGTAAGATCAAGCAGGGTCCTAATAGGACATAAAGGATGATCAAAACAGGATCAACAAGTCCACAAGGAGGTAAAAGGTAGAATGAAGCTATCCTAGGTGTAAACATAATTCAACTGCAGTCACAACAAGTCCCAAATAATAGAAAACCTATGGGAACAAACCCAAGTCTATGGGAGCCTAAACTATGACTAGGAGAGGTTCATGACACTATCCTAAGTTCAAAACATCATATTAAACATGTCTGGGTCACAAGCAAGCAAACAGGGGTGGGAAATCATATATGTGAACCTCAAAAACTTACAACAAGTTACAAAGACATGTGCAAATAAGTGGATACTACATTTGTTCTTTTAAAGCACTTTTAGGTTCAGTTTTAACACTGCATTAGATGTCACAAGTCTTACAAGTTTGAATCAAATCTTTAAGAGGCAGTCCAGTCATAACCAATTCTCAGTAACTTAATATGGTCCAACAATGTAAACAATAAGCATATTACAGTCCATATCAAGCATACAACTAGGGATAATGCACGAAAATGGCTTAATGTTCAAAAGAGGTGATCAAGAAAGGTTCATGCCACTTCTCCTAAGTCACAAAATGATGTATTCAAAAAAAAGTATAGGCCAACAATTTATAGGGAACAAAAATAATCAAGTTCTAGGATCAAACGTAGAAAAGAAAGGAAGGAAGGATCTAAATTACTTCTATGCCTGGTTTCGGACTTCCTTTTAAGGTTAAATTATGGCTTTCCCTATACGATTAACTTCTAATAATTTGGCAATCAAGGGATATCTAAAGCCTACCTAATCAAAGTGAGCTCACAGAGCATTCTACACAAAGAACCTAAACAACAAACAAGCTTGAAAGAGAAGACAAGTCATAGTGAGATCACAAACAACCCACCACAACCCTAAAGACACTAGCCTAGGCCTCTGATTTTCAATTTTAAACAAAGAAAACAAGTTCTCCCATTCCCTATATTTTGTCTCCTATAACAGTTCTTAGAACAAGTGGCTAAACACACGCACAAGGCCAAACAATACTCAAACTACTTTAAAACCAACATGACAAGCTATAAGTCCATCAAGTTCCTATTTTTTAAACTGATTCTGGGTTTTAGAGGCTTCCAACCACACTTAGCAATTTCAAAATCTACAAAGCAAGTTAAGAGAGTAATTTTTTACTTCTTCTACGGCTTGGCAAAATTCAAAGATGACAAAATGTATATAAGTGAAGCAAACAGTCACAAAAGCACATAAGTCCTGCTAGCTGATCTTTTGAAAACTATTTTTTGCAATTTTTTGAAAAGATTTAATCTTTAAAGGGTAGGAGAACAAGTCCAACATAGATAGAACAAGCAAACAGAGATTCAAATACCTTCTAGTTCAATATATGTAGACAGTGGAGAAACAAAAAGACACATTTCAGGTTTAAGAAATCATTTTTCAGTTCAAACTTAGTCCAAGAAAGCCATATAAGATCAGAACATATTACAGCCTCTAAAATCTCACTGATGTGCACAAAACAGACTTATTCAAATGGAAACACAGACTCAAATTCCATTTTTAGGAAAAGACAATTCTTGTTTAAGATCATTTGGCCTTTTCAAAGAGTGTTCACATCATTCAAGACAACATTTAGAGTAGGTCTTAGCTTTTGACTAACAAACCAAGAAAACAAAGCCTACTTCTTAAGTTTTTAGAATAGTTTTAGACAAAGATATTGACAACCAACTATAAACAAACATTAACACCTATTGATACCTAATTTTTGACCTCCCGAGATCTATTTTAAATACTCGGAGTCCTTGGACAATAAATAAAAATTAGCCGTGCATCTTAAAAGGGGTCTAGATAATTTCATGAAATTATTTGTGACAACATGTCACCCTTTTTAAGTTTAAAAAAGAAATATTTAAAGTATTTTAATTTTGTGGAGATTTATTTTTGAAGAAATTGCAATAACTCGGAGGGGCAAGAAAACCCCTTTTTAATGATTGCTCGTTCTGTTAATTAAATCAGGAAAATTAGATTAATGAGCAATTTTATTCCAGTTTTATTGTCCAAGGAATATTTAGTAATTTAAAGGGATGACCATTTTACCCTTTCCTGCGCGCGCTTGCGTAATCGATTTATTTTCTTAACTTAAAGACCGGTGTCTGCAAAATGATTTTTGCTTTTATTTTAAGGGTTGTTTTCTTAAACTATTTAAGTCCTAATGGACTAACAATTGGTTTTACTTATTTATTTATCTATGTAATGGTTTTTTTTCCCACCCTCTATATATATGTACGTATATGCACCATGTATATTGTGCATATACGTACATATATATAGAGGGTGGGAAAAAAACCCAATACGTAGATAAATAAATAAATAAAACCAATTGTTAGTCCGTTAGGACTTAATATACATGGTGCATATACACACATGTATCTGTATATATGGGACCAGCCTTTTTTTTAAACGGGTAGGCCAGGCCCAGTCCAAATGGACTGCGACCCGACCTATTTGATAACTAAAAGGAAGTGGGGAGTCTTATACTCCTTCCCCCGCTCATTTTATTTTGCAGAGGGGCCTCGGTTGTACATGAGAGGAAAAAGAGGCGGCTAGGGTGAAACCCTAGCGCCGCTCCTGCCCTTTACCACTTGCTCGCCACTGTTTAACGTCGTGTCCCATCAATTTTGGAGCGGGGAGGAGGCAAATCATTCAATTCTTTGTCCTTCTCCCCCCTAAATTCAGGCCAAACAGACCCCAAGGTATATCCACCTCTTTTTTATTTTTTATATATACGCGTAGATTCGAGTTTTGATGGGTGACCCCCCCCCCCCCCTAAATTCAGTCTTTTAATACTTGTCTTAGTTATGTCTTATAGTTGTTATGGTGGTCTTTGTTAGCTAGTTATGATTATAAATGGTAGTTTGCTTAGGTTGGGAGCTGGCGTTAATTATTTGATGACATTGTTTGGTTGATTCTCTATCTGTATATTTGCAACTTAGTCATAGTTTAATTCGGCATAGACGTTGGCAGAATTTGTTTGAACTGGGGACCATTTGTTACATCCCGTGTTTTCATACGTCGGAAAGCGTGCAAGTTAAATGATATTAGTAACGGACACGAGGTCATCCCCCAAGCTTATAGGTGGTTAAAGTGATGGTACACATGTACCGTAAGGATTTGAAGTTAAACAAACGAAGAAAAAAATTTCTCGAGGTTA
>NC_081343.1:16489130-16537514 GCF_029784015.1 Lycium ferocissimum
TTGTTTCTACTACTTTCATCCATATTCCATATCAACTCCCAACATTCATAACAACAATCATAATATCATAAACAATAAGCATCATTTGGTTACATTGCCCACATTTCACAATTTCACTCCAATTCTCCATAATCATGACCAAAGTCCATTATCGCGTTCTTTATCATACAATACTTATTCCATGTTCTAAATGTCACTTATAACGTATTTATAATCTCAACATATCCATTTTCATGATTCAATCCAACTGCTACTCAATAATGACACTATTCACACATTTATGACCCATTTTCTATACTCTTCTACAATCCGAGTGTTTCAACCTACCAATACTTCAAACAACATGGAAAGGTCATGAAACTCACCTTAGATGATGGAGGAATAATCCTTTAATGGTAATACACCTTTTGCACCAAAACCCTATTTCACCTCTCTTGGGATTTCTTGGTTTGAATGACTTTAATGAGTTTCACACTCTTGATTCTATTCAACTCTTGTTGTTGATCCTTGATTTCCTTTGTTTTCTTGTGGTTGAAGTGTTTGGAGTGTTCTAGAGGCTTCTTGAGTTGTGGAGATGGAAAATGAAATGAAAATGAAATGAAGAGAGGTCCCTTATATTAATCCCAAACCTGTCCCGACCAAGATCTACGGACCAACATACGGTCCGTATGTTTTCTACTGGCCGTATGTCTGGCTGTAGATCTGGTCCAGTGAAGTATGCCATTCTGGGCTGAATCTACGGCTGGACATACGGTCCATAGATTTTATACGGCCAGTATGTCTGGCCGTATGTTTGCCCAGTTTTCCGAGACTTGTTCTCGTCGACTCGTTTGATCTCCGATCCTTATGGAACCTTCTTAACACTTTTTCAACACTTCATTACCATTCTAAGGGATATTATAACTCTTCTTCAAGGTATTATTAGAACGTTGTTAACTCAATACTCGAAATTCTTATCCGATACACAACATGTGACTCGCTTTCCTTAACATCTTTCTCCTCTTACCTCGAATGTCTTTGGAAATCTTAATTAGGACCCTCGAATGATATTTCTTGCTAATAAAAATGTCCTATACATTATACCCTTCGATGGCCTATTCACTGTACGCTAACGAGGAATTTTCCAAGGTGTAACACAAGAGATACTACGTGTGAAGAAGAAGACGACTACGAAGATTCAGAGTTTTTATAGTTTATGTTGCTTTAATTGCATTTCCTTTGCTTGTAATTTTGCATTTTTTTTCTTAGAAAAAACCAAGTCCAAAATATGTACGAACTACGCGAGGACCTGATTCCCTATACTTATAAGGGGATACGTAGGAGCTTTTCCAAGCTTGGTCGCTTTAAACCAAAAATCCAAAATTATGTATTTCTAAACTACGTTATGACCTGATTCCCATTTGGGATACGTAGGCGCTCTTTGAGTTCGGTCTCACTAGAAAAATTCCAATATATTTTACCCTGAACTACGTTTCGACCTGATTCCCGAAACGGGATACGTAGGCCCTCTCCCAAGCTCGGTCATTCGAAAGAAAATTCCCAATAAACCTTAGGAAACCTCAGAATTGATCTAGCAAGAGAGAGAGATGAAAGTAACCTCACATGGAAACTGGGGCAGAATTTTTGAGAGGACCTCAAATATTCTTTAAATATGTTAGTTCAAAGGAACAAACTGATTAAAACTTCTACACTAGTGCTGAACTTTTTAGAAGGATCTCAAAAGTTCCTTAGGCACAGTAAAATTCAGAATCAACAAGTACACACTTACACCGGGGCAGAATTTTTGAGAGGGTCTCAAAAATTCCTTTGACATAGCGAAATTTGAGTTGGTACAAAGATGTGTACAGAGTGGGGCAAAATTTTCAAAAGGGATTCAAAAATTTTACAAGTCAAGATCAAGAAGAAGAAGAAGAAGAAGAAGAAGAGACGGAAGGCCTTGTTTGAGTAATTAATGTCATGACATTAAAAGGCTATGTATAAAATATGTCATTTTCAAAAAACATATATATACCAAATACATATGTTTTCCAAAATCATCGCCCAAAAATTTTCAACCTTGCTAAAAAATAAAAGATTTTTAAAGAAATGAGCATTCTTTCTTGCCGAAGTGTGAACGGAGGAAGTCCATGTGTAGGGAGAGCGGTCGACCATATAGGAAACTGACGAATTTTTCTGTGGATCCAGGAACAAACAAGCATGGATGCTTTTACACTAACTTGTTTGCTAAGATGTCTGAAACAGGCTAACGACAACGAGCAAAGTGAAGAAGAAATGTCAAGGGATAGCGGCAAAGAAAAGTATACGAAAGGGTAACGAAATCTTCCTTAAGTAAAATTCGTTTTACGCTGACAAGTTTGTTCATTTTGCAGAGCACAAAGATTTTTACAAAAGAAAATTTTAAGACTACAAAAAGATATAATCACGATTTACCGAGATCTGGTCTCCACTAAACGGTATTGTATCAAGGTATTGAGACCGCGGCCTAGACGTCGTATGGCTTGCCTTGATACAATGACTGATTAGATGTCTTAAATTTGGTAAGCACAGTCCTCACCTGAATCAGGTGACGTAATTCTGACATCAAATTTAAGATCGTCAGCATAGAATGTCAGCAAAGTTGGATTAATTTTTACCCGAAGGGTGGTCACAATTTTCATCCTGACAAACTGTGATTTGAAGATGACACGTTGATACCGGCATTAAAATGTCGTATTCACAATAGAGTCTAGTCCTTTCGGAAGATGTAAACCCTGTCGACGGGCGGGTATTCTTCCCCGGAGTCAAAAAAGGAAGGTGTCAGTCTTTCCGCTGAGGTAAGCTTCATTCCTCAAGATGACGATATGGATTAAACAACTACATGCTGAAGGGGCTGAGTCGTCATCCATATATATAGCCAAAAATAGGTAGCATAATTCCGAGGTTGATGTCCACAGTCGTTGAAATACGAATGTGATTCCTACATTAAGATTTTGCAGTCGCTCTTTTGCAGTTTATTCCAAGTTAACGTAATCCTGGTTCAGGGATAGTGGTAGTCATGAGAAAAGGCTCCGCACTTGAGTATGCAGTAGTTAAGTTGAATATCCTGAATAAATGTTATAATGCTGGACACAGAGTTGGTAGTCATCATGAAAGGAATATAATACTATACTCTGATGTTCTGTCTACACTTGGGTATTTTTTACTATAAGTGATGTAGTCCCGAACTGGTATACCGCAGACTTCGTGTGAGGATAACGATACGATCGACACATTTTGTGACGATCCGTTAGCGAAGGTGTGAAAATGATGTGAGTCCAAATTTTCAGAGGTGGCGGACGTCATAATAAACAAAAATGACCCCGCACTTGGAGACATGGTTTCATTAGTAGCATCCTGTTTATGAAAACGACAACCAGATTGGGGTGTGAAGGTTTCGTAAAAAGTGTGGTATAGCCCGACCCATATCCCAACGGAAGTTATCATTGAATAATGAAAACATCTGGAAATGAAGAGAAAAGAGCCAGCAAAGGTGTCGTGATCATTATCCGAAGTAGTCAAAAATTTATTTTTTCAAAATACACGAAAGCACACACTTACAGGGGAAGAATAATGAAAAACGGACAAGCATTTGCAAAAAAACGGACATAATACCGGAGAATGACAAGTCAATGTCAACAAAATGGAAAAATGCCACTCAAGTATGACTACATTAAAATCAAAATTTTCAAAAAACTAACACGCAGGACTCAGCATGCGGGAACGAGCTAAAAGCTACCAGAGAGGGAAGCAAAAGCCGGATTCAAACCATGCGGAGCATACGTGGAACTTTTCTTAGGCAACCAATCAAAAATCGTGTTCGAAAGTCAAGCTTTCTACACGGAGGATTGGAAAATAATTTCAAGCATCAACACTCATAAACCGCTTCCGGCCGGATTTTTCACCGAAAATAGTCAAAGGAATTCCCACATAAGGGGATATTCCTTTTTGGGCTATCGAGTCGAACTACAATTGGCCTGATTCCCAAAGCTAGGGATATGTAGGCTACTCAAGTTTCGAGGATCGGCCAAATTCCTATAATTATCCCGGGACAACCCGAGATAGTTTAAAGACTCTTTATTTATAGTCCTCATAGAGTCAGAACTACAAACGGCCTGAATTCTCATGTAACCTGAGATATGTAGGAAGCCCAGAAATCGGGATCCGGCCATACTTTCAAAATTTTGCACAAAAGAAGGCTGTAATTTCCTTTATTCGGTAAAAATTAGGTTGGTCAAATTCGTAGCTCAAGGATGACCTTGCCATCCTCGAACTCCAAAGGGGCAGTTGTTGACACCTAATTTTCACCTCATAAGACGCATATTTTAATTTTCAAAATTCCCAAATCAAAGACGGAGTAAGGATGCACCCCTAAAAAATTAAAATTTCAGAAATCCCGAGAAAATTGCAAAAATTGACATTTCATTATTATTTCATAAAAATTGACAATTACAAGAAAATTATAACTTATTTACTTCCACAAATACGATTTGAAAGAAGATATGCATCTCGCTCCGTCTAATTTGGGAAAATCGTTAATTAAAAGGCAACTTATGAATTACGTCTCATTTAAGCGCATTTTTTGACATATTTGAAATATTGGTCGAAACTATGTCAATATTGGGCTCGTTTTAAATCTGCGTATTATAAATTTTATTCTGGTCAAAAGTTATTTCACGGGGGATTTTTAAACCAATACGTGATTTTTTTAAAAGAGTATATAATTTTATTTTTTATGGGTATAATATTTTTTTTTTAAAAGGGTGTATGTTTTATTTAAAAACAAGGGGGGGGGGGGGGGGGGGGGGGGGGGGGGGGTTTTATATTACCGCCGCCCCCCCCCCCCCCCCAACATTTATTTTCACGCGTCATTTGAACTTTGCCCTAAATATTGTTCTTTCTCTCTCTTTGAGAGAATGCAGCGGCGGCGCTAGGGTTCCACCGTGCACCACTGTTCTACCACCGTTCCTCCACCATTTTTTAGCTTTGGTTGGGTATTTCCCCACCATCTCTCGTGGTGTGGGATGCACTGGGCGGAGCTTAGAGCTCTTGGCCACCTGGTGCCACCACACCACACGTGAGAGGTGGTGTTGTGGTGATTTTCCCGACGCATGGCTGTGAAATTCGTCCTTTGTACTGGTGTTTTGAGGGCGTGCATTGTCCTTTGTGACTAATGTTCCAATTTGTTTCATTGGTTTGGTACGATTTCTGATTTTTCCGTTGTCTGTACTATTTGTGATCTGTGCTACTGTCCTTTTGTACTATTTTGTGCGAATTAAGGGGATTTTAGTGTTGTATAAGTACGAATTAGGGATTTCTCTTGTCTTTACTTGATTTATTTGAATTAGTTGGATAAGGTTTGTTGAAATTGGGGGGAAAATTCGATTATGGGGTTATTTTTGTCCTAGGGTTGAGACTTTCACTCTATAAATTGAGAAGGTTTGTCACATTTAAGGAGGTCCGAAAATTTTCTGAAAATAGCAAGGGTTTGGATAATTACACTGATTTTTCCAAATTTTGCTATTATATACTATATAATATACAAATGCTATTATTAATATACTATTATTATTACTTCAAAAAAAAATACATATATATATATATATAATACTATACCAAAAAATCAAGAACAAACAACTGTTTTGAGGATTTGAGTGTTGGTGTTGATTTGTTGACCTAATCCCACATTTTGATCTTTGGGTTGCCCCTAAAAAGGTAATATATCTATTCTATCCTATTTATATCCTATTCTAGTTTACTTACATGTACTAGTATGTGTTTATGTTTGTTTAGAAGCTACTTAGTTCTTTGTCATATTGAGTTTGTTAAGTTACTGTCTTTGTAATGCTAAAAATGATAAAGGTTAAATGTCTTTCTTTTGTTTATTGTTACATTGATTATGGGATAGAATGTGGACTTTGATATGAACTTTGCTTGAGTTGGCACTGTTATGTGAAGGTTTCTGAGGCATCATTTTCCATTTTTGTGAGTTGGCTATTGTTTTTATGGATTCTGTGTTTCTTTTAAGTCTTGTGTTGGCTTGTTTTGGTCTCAGCTTGAGCTATTAATCTTAGGTGCAAAGAGTTAAATAAGGAAGGTGTTAATGTTCATTTATAGTTGGTTGCCAATATCTTTGTCTAAAACTATTCTAAAAACTTAAGAAGTAGGCTTTGTTTTCTTGGTTTGTTAGTCAAAAGCTAAGACCTAGTCTAAATGTTGTCTTGAATGATGTGAACACTCTTTGAAAAGGTCAAATGATCTCAAACAAGAATTGTCTTTTCTTAAAAATGGAATTTGAGTCTATGTTTCCATTTGAATAAGTCTGTTTTGTGCACATCAGTGAGATTTTAGAGGCTGTAATATGTTCTGATCTTATATGGCTTTCTTGGACTAAGTTTGAACTAAAAAATGATTTCTTAAACCTGAAATGTGTTTGTTTGTTTCTCTACCATCTACGTATATTGAACTAGAAGGTATTTGAATCTCTGTTTGCTTGTTCTATCTATGTTGGACTTGTTCTCCTACCGTTTAAAGATTAAATCTTTTCAAAAATTTGCAAAAAATAGTTTTCAAAAGATCAGCTAGCTGTAAAATTTTGTGAACCTTTAAAACCTGAATCTCTGATTTTCTCTTTTTTGATTAAATAACTGTTAAAGCTATAATAAAGCAGGACTTATGTGCTTTTCTGACTGTTTGCTTCACTTATACACATTTTGTCATCTTTGAATCTTGCCAAGCCTTAGAAGAAGTAAACAATGACTCTCTTAACTTGCTTTGTAGATTTTGAAATTGCTAAGTATGGCTGGAAGCCTCTAAAACCCAAAATCAGTTTAAAATATAGGAACGTGATTGATTTATAGCTTGTCATGTTGGTTTTAAAGTAGTTTGAGTCATGTTTGGTCTTGTGTGTGTGTTTAGCCACTTGTTCTAGGAACTGTTATAGGAAGCAAAATATAGGAATGGGAGAACTTGTTTTCTTTGTTTAAAATTGAAAATCAGAGGCCTAGGCTAGTGTCTTTGGGATTGTGATGGGTTGTTTGTGATCTCACTGTGACTTGTCTTCTCTTTCAAGCTTGTTTGTTGTTTAGGTTGCTGTGTAGAATGCTCTGTGAGCTCACTTTGATTAGGTAGGCTTTAGATATCCCTTGATTGCCAGATTATAAGTTAATCATATAGGGAAATCAGGAATTTAACCTTAAAAGGAAGTCTGAAACCAGGCATAGAAGTGATTTCGATCCTTCCTTCCTTTCTTTTCTATGTTTTGATCCAGAACTTGAATATTTTTGTTCCCTATACATTGTTGGCCTATACTGTTTTTTAATACATCATTTTGTGACTTAGGAGAAGTGGCATGAACCTTTCTTGATCACCTTTTTTGAACATTGAGCCATTTTCGTGCATTATCCCTAACTGTATGCTTGATATGGACTGCAATATGCTTATTATTTACATTGTTGGACCATATTAAGTTACTGAGAATTGGTTATGACTAGACTGTCTCTTAAAGATTTGATTCAAACTTGTAAGACTTGTGACATCTAATGCAGTGCTAAAACTGAACCTAAAACTGCTTTAAAAGAACAAATGTAGTATCTTCTTATTTGCATGTGTCTTTGTAACTTGTTTGTAAGTTTCTGAGGTTCACATATATGATTTCCCACCCCTGTTTGCTTGCTTGTGACCCATATATGTTTAATATGATGTTTTGAACTTAGGACAGTATCATGAACCTCTCCTAGTCATAGTTTAGGCTCCCATGGACCTGGGTTTGTTCCCATCTGAGTTTCCTATTATTTGGGACTTTTTGTGACTGTAGTTGAATCATATTTACACCTAATATAGCTTCATGCTACCTTTTACCTCCTTGTGGACTTGTTGACCCTGTTTTGATTATCCTTTATGTCCTATCAGGACCCTACTTGATCTTACATTTGTGTTTGGATCCATCTGTTTAATTATGGAAATAAACTAATTTAAAATTTTCATTTTTAAGCTCTACAATATTTCCTATAGGGCTGCTTATATGCTGAGATGGTCTTGAGACTAATTGAGACCTGTGTTGTTACACCTCAAAAAATTTTGCGTCGTTTGTATCGTGAGTAAACTGACGTAAGCTCGGAGAGGTCATGGAACCCTTATAAGGTTAAAGAATACACTTAACAAGTGTTAAGCAAGTGTCAAAAGGTTCTGGGATCAAGCAAATTGAAGAAAATAAGTTTGTTGAAAATTTGCGAAAATTTGGCAGAATTTTGGATCGAAATTTGGGTCAAATTTAGAGAAGTATATCTCCTAGTATATCAGGAGTCTTGAGGTGGAACAAAAGCCTAAATTGAATTTCATTGAGTTTAGTTTCCAACGCAACAAACCTCTCGTCGATATAACATCGGAGTAGAGGGTTATGGACGTTACAAGTTAATCCGGCGGAGCAGAGAAGCGCCCAGCTACAGTGTGCGAACGCACAGCTACAGTGCGCGAACATTCTAGGTTGGTGCAAAACCGAATCTAGAACAATATAAAAGGGGGTTTACCCCTTATTTTCATCCAAACCACCCCTCAAAAATATCCTAAAACCTCTAGAACTTTCTCCCAACTTCCACCCATAAATATTAGCCCAAATCAAGTGTAATCTCGGGATTTAGGTTCGGATAGCGTATAGTTGTGATTATAGTATCGGGTTACGGTGAATCTTAGCTTGGATACAAGGCGGATATTGAAGATATTGCAGCTCTAGTGGGAATAAGGTAAGAATCTCTCCTTATTGATAGTGATTTAGGTGTATTTACGAAGATAGAGCTATTAAATGGTCGTATAATGAATTAGTTGGTTGAGAAATCGAATAAACATCGTGTGGGATGTTTTATGGAGTATTTTGGTATTGATGATGATGTTGTTGATGTTAGTGTTGTTGTTATTGTTGTTGGTTGTTGGTATTGTGATTTTGGGCTAGGGATATAAACAAGGGAGATGCTGCCCGAATTTCGGCAGATTCTAAAAAGGGTTTAATTTGAAGGCTTAAGATAAGCATATGATGATAAGTCTAACAATAGTATGAATTCTCTTGAATGTAGATTTACGAGCTTGGGAGGATAAGCATTAAGTAGTTAAGGAGACCCAAAAGGTATGTTAAGGCTGTCCCCTTTCTTTCTAAAGGCATGATTCTTTTCTTATGAATCCACACATGCTTTCCATAACATCCTTATTCTCAAAAAGCTAGAAGTTCATGATTCTCAAAGTTCTTATGATGCCAAAGATAGATGTTTTCTATGATGATAATGATGATGATGATGATTCCATTTTTGGAGATTCCAAAGCTTATGGTTTTGATGCTATTATGAGATTGCTGAGTTTATTTCATGATCTCCTTGATTTTACTCATTGTTGTTGATCTCACCTTATGTTACTTGTTCCTTCAAGGTGAGATATAGCGATGATGATTATTCCATAATATAAATCGGAGGCTACCAACCTTACGTCACTCCGATAAAGTAGTAGCTCTTATTTAGGCTGTCATGCATGCTATTTATATTATATATGTATATAGCTATTTTATGATACCGAGCCTTACTATGGCCAGGTACGGATACTACCGAGCTTATATAGCCGGGTATGATATCTATTGAGCGCATACCACTGCAGTTGGGTACGAATATTACCGAACCTTACGAGGGTCAGGTACGGATAATACCGATCTATATGGCAGGGTACGGTATTGTATGGATATGCATGTGGATATATGAAACGTTCTCCTAGAAAAACAAAGTTAAGTAAGCATGACGAATGTCTTAAAAGGTATCATAAGGTATAAATGGTTCTTTTATCTTATGCTATGCTTCATGCTTTTATCATGTTACTATTCATGCCTTACATACTCAGTACATTGCTCGTACTGACATATTTTTTTGTTGTGGACGCTGCGTTCATGCCCGCAGGAAGCGAGGAGGAGGATCGCATCCTTAGGAGCTTCATCGAGGCACGGAGTCTCGGAAAGCGCTCCATTTGCTTCGGAGCCGCAGTCTATTGGTATTACTCTTTTGTGTATATTCTTGGGCATGGCGGAGTCCTGCCCCGTCTTTGTGGATTCTCATATTCTATATAGAGGCTAGTAAACAGATGTATATATGGCTAGATATTCCATAACCTTATCAGTTCATATTGTTGTATAAAATTTTGGCAGCTTAGCCGGCTCGTGATGATGGGCACAGATGTTGATGATTGTATAGAGATGTGCCATTATCTTGTGACATATACCCTTACAGATTATGGTATCTATGAGCTATCTTTGTGGTGCACCTAGAAATGATAATGATGACATATGTTCAGCGGTGCTCGGTAGGTTAGTTTCGGGTGCCCGTCATGGCCCTCCGGTTGGGTCGTGACATGTGTGTCCAATAATTGAACTTAAACCAGGGTTTAGAGACTTAAAGGATATTATGGGACCTGTGCTTTAAACCTGACTGATATTTAAACTTGTTTAAGCTAAAATTGGCATAAAATGACTATGAATAATAAGAACTTGCCTTTATGACTTCTGGTAAGGGGGATGGGTTAGAAAAATAGTTTGCTGGCACTTGGTTTAATCCCTTCTTGGCTAAAAAAAATGAACTCTTGACTAGATAATTGTTACACCCCAGAAAATTTCGTGTTACCAAGACTGTAGACGGCTTGGTATGAGCTCAAGGGAGAGCAAAGTTATAGAAGGATCAGGGATGAAGATTATATGATCCGAGTATAAGAATATACACACACACACACACACATATATATATATATATATATATATATATATATATATATATATATATATATATATATATATATATATTTGTATATGACATTTGGAGACCGTATGGAGTAAATCGCTAACACATTACTTGATGAATAGCCCTCGTAACCGTAAGTTAAGGTGGGGCCCACATGTTGGGGTTTTATAAAGGACATATGAAAAGTGATATGAGTAGTACATGGGAAGTTGAGCAAATCTTAAGAAGGACCCTTAAGCCAAATATGGGCATAAGCCTTCCAAAATGATGATTTAAGGATACGTTTTCGGATGATCTGACTTGAAGGGCCAAAACGCTATTATAAGTTTGGAATTTGTAAGCACACCAAAAATTAAAGCTGTAGATAATTGAAAGAGATTTCCAACCATATGTTGTGGGCCCTCATACGATATCGGGATCAAGAATTATGGCCATTTTAAGATAAAGACTCCAAGCTGCCAAATGGCTGCCGCGGGTCCCACTTGGGAAAGTCGGTGGAACCAACTTATGAGGGGTATAAAAACCCCATCAACCCTATTTTTTTCAGCATATTACATTCTCATAAGTCCTATAAACTTCCCAACACATCCCCCAAACATTTATAGCCCATTAAATCAAGAATTTAACAAGATTACACCAAACTAGTCCATGAAAGGTGATTGTTCTTGCTTCTACTTGATGTTGTGGTAAGTTTGGTCTTGAAGAAAGTTGGTGTGGCTGAATTTCTTCAACTATAAGGTATGTTTTTCATCCTATATCTTGTGTTGAGTTGATTTGAAGGTTTAGCAAGTCTTAAAAGTGAAAATAGTTATGGAGGAAAGGTCATAAAGTGTTGTGTTGTAGTTGTTGTGTTATGGACTATTTTGAGCATGTTGTGGCCATGTGTTTGGGCTGATTTACATGTATATGGATGGTATCTAATGTTGTTTGTGAGTTGATGAGATTATGCTCGTTGATTGGGAAGAAAGGAAGTGTATATTGTTGTTGTATGTTGAAAAACATCGTGTGGGATGTTTTATGGAATATTTTGGTATTGATGATGATGTTGTTGATATTAGTAGTGCTATTGTTATTGCTTTGTTGGTATTGTGATTTCGGGCTAGGAATATAAATAGGGGAGATGCTGCCCGAATTTCGGCAAATTCTAGAAAGATTTAATTTGAAGGATTAAGGTAAGCACATGAAGATGAGCCTAACAATAGTATAACTTCTCTTGATTGTAGACTTAGGGGTTCGAGAAGTAGAAGTTGGGCGAATAGATAAGCTTCAAGGTATGTTAAGGCTTTCCCTTTCCTTCATTTTGGTATGAGCAAACAACGAGTAATCGAGTCTCCATATTACTCTACTCTTAGAAGTATTAGGAGTATCTCAGTTATTGATGATCATGTACCCCTTTATGATGATTATTCCTTCTGTTCATGGGTCCTAAACGTTGTATCATGATAATGTTAGTTTATGTTTATGCATTGCATTCATGTTCATACAAGCATATTGACCCGTGACCAGAAGGCGTTATATACGCGTATATTATGTATATATATGGGGTATGGGAAAAGGGAGAGGCGTTATATATGCATTACCACCTGATCAGCTGGTGCACAGTGATGATGATTATTATGCCCGAAGGGGCCATTATGCTATTATGCTCGGAGGGGCCATTATGCTACTATGCCCGAAGGGGCCTGTTTGATGATGGGATATAGATCGGACCGTACATTCCTCGGCACTATGACCTATGCATTGCATATCATACGCCCTCAGAGGCATTTTTAGTAAGCAGAGATATACGTATATGTTCGTATACTCGTACATATAGATGCATTCATACGTATATGTTCGTATAGTATATATAGATGCATTCGGTCACCGCTTTAGCTTATGATTTTCGATTTTATTCATGACTCCTATGTGTGTATGTTACTCTTTTGTCTTACATACTCGGCACATTATCCGTCTCGACTCCCCCTATTGTTCTGGGTCGTGTTCGTACCGCAGTTCGCATAGCTGGTGAAGTTACGTATGTATCCTCGGTCGCTTCTTCGACTTGACGGGACAAGGAGCACTCTTTCTTGTCGAGTTGTCGTCTAGACCGGTATATGTTTTGATGTTTATGGGTAGGGCAGGGCCCCGTCCCATTCGCAAAGATGTCCAAAAGAGTGTCGGGGAGAGGCTCATAGACACTTATATTCGATCGTACGCATGGCCCGCTCGAAACACTTGTTTGGTTATATAGTTTTATCGGGCAGCCTTGTCGGCTTGTACCCCAGTTTAGTTTAGTGATGCATGTGTGTATATACTTTTCGAGGGCGGTGACCCTCCAGTTTATGATACCTATCAGTTAGAAGATTATGTTGTGAGTGCCCTCAGGTGGCTTAGAATGAGCATGAGTAGGTACGTTATGTATGTATTGTGGCATCTAGGAGGTCAGCTTCTGGGTGTCCGTCATAGCCCTCCGATTGGGCTATGACAATAATGTATCACCTTGACTTTATTAACTACTGATCTCCTAGAAAAGGACTAGAAATTAAGAGTCTTGAGTATAATAATTGTGACCTTTGCCTTGCATTTTTACTCTTGTTTCTGTACTGCTGTGTTTTCCTTACTCAGCCATTGTTGTTGCTACTCATTTGCCATTCTAAAACCAACTATGCCCCTCTTGACTATGCCATCGTTGATTGCTGAACTTTAAATGTTTGTTGTGTCTGGCATTGTCTACCCTTGCATTTTTTGAAACTACTTAGGTTCTCTGTCTTTTTGCTTGCTAAATGACCCTGTGGCTCCTTTGTTCTGTGCTTGTAACCAGTCTTAGAAAACTGTTCCTGCTTGTGTTGGCCCTGCTTCAAAAAAAAAATATGAATTTGGAGATTGTTGGGATCATTGGGTAGGTTTAGAATTTTCTATTGCGATTTAAGTGAGGTGTTTAAGTGATAATAATCAGCTGAATGTATGGTGTATATTAGGTGTATAGAGGGTGTGCCCTTTTATGGGTTTTGCTCTCTATTGCAGTAGGTATATTAGTGGTATATCATGTATATCACAGCTTTGACATTTAGGAAAAAATTTGAGAAAAATGGAGTAGAATACCACTGGTATATCATGTACATTACCTCTTGACACTTAGAATTTTTTAGGCTTGGGCTTGTTATTTGGTCCTGTCATCTGCGTTTCTCTGTTTGACTTGTCATTACTACTATTCTATTTTATACCTAGGCCAGTTTGGTTATTTGATGCCGCTGATTATTATTAATGGGCCTGGCCCACTAAGTTATAATTCATTTTGGCTTTGTAATAATTATTGTAGTCTTAATGTTGTGCTTAGTTTGATTTACGAATGTGTACGAATATTATGTATACCCGTTTGTATTTTGTCCACCCAAACCAGTTGGTGGGCCTAGCGAGGCCCACTAACATATTTAGATCGGGTCAACCTCTCTCTTGGAGCATAGCATGGAGCATACGTAATTTTGGGCCCTAAGGATACCCTGTTGCATATTTATTTCTATTTGGGCTTGGTCGACCCAATGTCCTTATCTCTTTATTTATGCATTTAAATTCTGTACTTCTGTATTTATTTATAAATTGAAACCCTTGTGGTTATCCCATATTTAAAGTCGCATAAACTTAATTTTAAAACTACGCAAGACTGATTTTGGAAACTTTGACATAGCTTGTGACTTCAAACGGATTGATTTGTATAATTTGGACTAAAAATGACCAATTTCGTGAATTATGGGGGCCGATTTGAACAATTTTAAAACCTGTGGACTGATATGAACCTATGGACTATGCGGACTGCTTTAAAGACTTTATGGACTATTTTTATCAAAAACAGTTTATATTCATAAGGCATACTATTAGAACCCGTAGGTCAACCGTATTTTACGGATCCTTAATACGGGTGCCTAACACCTTCACCGGGGATCACTTTAACCCTTACCCGAACTTTGGTCGATTAGGATTCTTTTAAAATTTAACCGTTTTGAATGAACCCTTTTCGAACTGGTTTTCCTAATTTCCTAAAAATTAGGTGGCGACTCTAGAATAAAGTTCATTTAGAGCACCATCCACGTAGAAGTATATTTTATTCTTTTTTCCGGTACGATTGACAACCGTACTTCCCTGGGACACTTTCCTTTTTAAATGAGGTAAGTGCAAATACGAATCGAAAAAAATAGATCCACTACAGCGGTCACACGGCCCAAGAGAGGTGGCACCCGACCTTACGCAGGCAAGTTTCGGTCATATCAGGTTGGGCATCGCCCCCACAGGGCGGAGCTCGAGACAGGGGCGGAGTTGATCGCAATGGTTCGCAGGCTACTAACGGGTTATTGTTGTGCCTTTCCTTACAAGACAGAAGCTGAGGGCTCAGATGCGGTTATTACAGGTAACATCTCAGTCTGTCGCCGGATGACTTCTGTATTGTTTGGCCCGGGTTCTACATTTTCTTATGTGTCTACATATTTCTTTACGGGTCTTGATATGTTATGTGATTTACTTGATGCCCCTATACATGTATCTACTTCAGTTGGAGACTCTGTGGTTGTAGATAGAGTCTTTCAATCTTGTACTATCACACTATGAGGTATGGCACCTTGGTTGACTCAGTGATTTTAGACATGGAAGATTTTGATGTCAGTCTGGGTATGAATTTACTAGCTCCTTATCATGCAATTCTGGACTGTCATGCCAAGACAGTCACCTTAGCTATGCCCGGAGTGCCTCGGCTGGAGTGGAAGGGCAACCTTAGTCCCTCCCCGAAGAAAATTATTTCCTTTATTCGTGCAAAGAAATTAGTGGATAGAGGGTGCTAGGCTTATTTGGAACATATTCGTGATACCAGTGTTGACGGTCCATCTCTTGAGTCAGTTCCTGTGGTACGCGAGTTTGCGACGGTGTTTCTCGTAGACTTGCCGGGCATTTCACCGGACCATGACATTGATTTCTGCATTGACATAAAGCCAAGGACCCGCCCTATATCTATCCCACCATATCGGATGGCACCAGCAGAGTTGAGGGAATTAAAGAAACAACTTCAGGATCTTTTTAGTAAGGGTTTCATCCGTTCGAGTGTCTCCCCGTGGGGCACTCCTGTTCTGTTTGTGAAAAAGAAAGATGGCACTATGCGGATGTGCATTGATTACCGCCAGTTAAATAAAGTCACCATCTGAAATAAATAACCCATCCCTCGTATTGATGATTTGTTTGACCAGCTTCAGGGTGGCTTCTGTGTTTTTGAAAATTGATTTGAGATCGGGCTATCACCAGTTGAAAATTCAGGCCGAGGATATTCCTAAGACAGCTTTCCAAATCAGGTATGAGCATTATAAGTTTCTGGTTATGTCTTTCGGGCTTGCTAATGCCCCAACTACTTTTATGGATTTGATGAATGGCATTTTTAAGCCATACTTAGACTCTTTTGTGAAAGTGTTTATTGATGACATTCTGGTATATTAGAAGAGTAAGAAAGATAATGAAAAACACTTAAGGGCTGTTGTTGAGTTGCTAAGAGACGAGGAGTTATACACCAAGTTCTTTAAGTGTGAATTTTGGCTTGCGTCGGTGTCCTTCTTGGGGAATGTGGTTTCAAAGGAAGGGATTATGGTTGATCCTAAAAAGATTGAGGCAGTGAGAGATTGGGGTAGGCCTACATCAGTGACGGAGATTCGCAATTTTGTGGGGTTGGCTAGTTACTACCGTCGATTCGTGAAGGGGTTTGCCTCTATTGCTTCACATTTGACTCGTTTGACACAGAAAGAGGTACCCTTCCAGTGGTCCGACGAGTGTGAGGAGAGATATCACGACCCAACTAGAGGGCCACGATGAGTACCCTGAGTCACACCGAGCACCACTTGCCATGCTTAACTATCGTACTCAACCTGAACAAGCATAACTTCTCAAAGTAAAACTTGCTATGAATTAATCGCTACACATCTCCCAAGAATATGCTTATATATATATATAAGCCCACGAGGCTACAAAATGATGTACCGAATATACACTGAAGAAATCATGAGACATCTACTACCCACACATAAGTATCTACGAGCCTCTAACTGGAATACCGAAATCAAAAGGATGGGACAGGACCTCGCCATGCCCCAAATATGTACACAAAAGAATATACCAATAAGCGGCAACTCCGGAGCAGTGGAGTGCTCCTGTATATCTACCTGCGGGCATGAACGCAGCGTCCATAAAATAAAGGACGTCAGTACGAATAATGTACTGAGTATGTAAGGCATGAATAATAACATCATGAAGAAGTAAAGAAACATGAGATAAAGAGATAACCTGTACTGCTAGCCTCTGAAGGCGAATATCATGCATATTAACTTTCACAGAAAACATTTCTCATATACATATATAACATAATAGTGCTACGGAACGTGCAGCCCGATCCATAATATCATATATCGCTGCGGAACGTGAAGCCCGATCCATAATATCATATATCACTGCGGAACGTACAGCCCGATCCATTTATCCATATATCCCGCGTCCGGGACGAGATCATAATATGCCAACTGATCAGGTGGTAATGCGTATATAACGCCTCGCCCTTTTTCCCGTATCCCATGTATACATACTCATATATCCATTTATATCATATACTATAAATAGCATGCATGAGAGCCCAAGTAAAAGCTATGACTTTATTGGAGTGACATAAGGTCGGTAACCTCCGATTATATTATGGAATAATCATCATTGCTATGTCTCACCTTAAAGGAACCAATATCATGAGATGAGACTACAACAAGGAATAGCATCAACGAAATCATAGAATAAGATTATCAAGCTCATAATAGCATCATCATCATCCTCGTTATCATGAAACATATCTTATTTCTGTCTCATAAGAAGCTCCTATAATCTTAGACTTTCAACTTTTGGAATGTAAGAAGGTCATTGAAGTATGTAGGAAATCATAATATAGGAGTCATGCCTTTGAAAGAAAAAGGACTAGCCTTACATACCTTTACGTCTCATTTACTTTATCGACTAAATGCTCTCCTTCCAAGCTCACGACTCTACATTCAAGGGATTTCGTACTAAGATTAGATAACTGAATACATACTTAAGTTTAAACTAAAGTGACTAAGAGCTAACGAAAATTAGGCGGCATTTCCTTTGTTTTGACAACTTCCCCCACATAATAAGCAGCTCCCAATCATCAATAGCAACACCCACAATACTATAATCAATAGACTCCTTCAAGTTAAACAATATTCAATTCTCAAAACTCCCTTTCACGTACTTCCTTAACATCCTTAGTATCATTTATAACAAAATTATACTCATAGCATACTAAGAACCATGGCTCAAGTTAACTTACCACTCAAAATACCATTAAATCCGTATTTAAGCTCCATATTCTACTTCCTTCCCTAATCCAAGTCATTCAACCACTCAAATACATGAAAGTAATGTAGAACTCACCTTTGATCATGTAAAGATGATCTTTGAATGGATATAATTCACTTGAGAGGACCCCAACTTCAATACTAAAGGAATTCTTGACTTCTATCAACCCTAGTGAGCCTCTTTTGCACTTGATCCTCTTGATTCTTGTTAATTAGTCCTTGTTTTCTCTTGGATTTGTGTTAATATGGTGGAGGGAATATTCTAGAGCTCGCAAGACTTGTGGAGAAGGTGGAAACTGAAAAATAAGAACAAGGGTCGTCTATTTATAACTGGAACTAGAAAGTTCCAGCAAGGTGGTTCGACGAGCGGGTCGATGACCCGTCGACATGTCGACGGTCCGTCGACTTGCTCCGTCGTCTTACACCTACAGATCTCTGATTGAAGAAACATGTTGACGGTGCACAGCGACGGTACGTCGACACGTCGAATGCCCGTCGACATTGACTGATGTCTGCAGAATTTTCTGAATCAGTTCAGATTGCGTCAATTCGATTCGTTCAACTTATAATCCCGTAAACTACCAGAAATGCCTGATGATACATTTGTAAACGGGGTAAAACACTTTATATTCCCAAACTCGGGCACGGGTCTCCATTCTTAAGGCACACCCGACTAGGAACCATAAGTCTTATTATGACAAAAACGAGAGGTGTAACAAGAGCTTCCAAAAGCTCAAGACTTTATTGAATACAGATCCTATTCTATCTTTTCCCATGGAGGGCAAGAACTTTTTAGTTTATTGTGACCATCTCGTTCTGGCTTGGGTGTTGTTTTGATGCAGGAAAAGAAAGTGATTGCTTATTCTTCCAGATAGTTGAATATTTATAAGAAGAACTATCCTACTCATAACTTGGAGTTGGCAGTTGTGGTTTTTGTGTTGAAGATCTAGAGGCACTATCTCTATGGTGCTCGTTGTGAGGTATTTACTGATCAATGTCTTCAGCATGTGTTTACCCAGAGTGATCTTAATTCTAGGCAGCGGAGATGGATGGAGTTGCTTAAAGATTACGATATTACCATCTTATATCATCTTGGCAAGGCAAATGTGGTGGCAGATGCCTTGAGCAGAAAATCAGCTAGCATAGGCAGTCTGGCTCAGTTGATTGCGTCAGAACATCCGTTGGCCAAGAAGGTTCAGACTCTGGCTATTAGTTTCATGAGGCTTGATGTGTCTGGTTGGGGCAGAGTGTTGGCTTGTATTGAGGCGAGATCATCGTTTCTGGAGCAGATTAAGGCCAGACAGTTCGAGGATGCGAGTTTGAGTAAGATTTGCGATAAAGTCTTGCGTGTTGATCTGATTAAGACGATTCTAGTGGAGGCTCACAGTTCAAGATATTCCATTCATCCTTACGCTACCAAGATGTACCGTGACTTGAGGCAGTACTACTGGTGGTCTAGGATGAAGTGTGACATTGTTGAGTTCATTGCACAGAGTTTGAACTGCCAGCAAGTGAAGTACGAGCACTGGAGACCCAGGGGTACACTTTTGAGGATGCCCATTCCAGAGTGAAAGTGGGAGAGGATAGCGATGGACTTTATGGTCGGCCTTCTGAAGACCTTGGGTAAGTTTGATTCGATTTGGGTCATCGTGGATAGATTGACCAAGTCTGCCTATTTCATACCGATTCAGATTACCCATACTGCTCAGAAATTGGCCCAGATTTATATTCGAAAGACTGTTTGCCTGCATGGGGTTCCTATTTCCATTATATTCGATAGAGGCACGACGTTTACATCCCGGTTCTGGAAGATTTTGCATTTAGAATTGGATACTAGATTGGACCTTAGTACAGCTTTCCACCCTCAGACGGATGGCCAGTCTGAGCGGACTATTCGGGTCCTAGAGGATATGCTCTGAGCTTGTGTGATTGACTTCGGTGGCCATTGGGATCAGTTCTAACTGTTGACAGCTAATTTTCACCGCATAAAATGTATATTTTAATTTTCATATTTCCTGAGTCCAAGACGGGGTGTGGATGCCCTTTGAAAATTAAAAATTCAAAGATCCCGAGAAAATTGCAAAAACTGACGTTTAATTATTATTTTTCTTAAAAATTAACAATTTACAAGAAATTACGAGTTATTTACTTTCACAAATGTGATTGAAAAGAAGATACATACTTCGTTCCGTCTAGCTCGGGAAAATTGTTAATTTAAACAACGCATGAATTACGGTACTCTTGACCGCATTTTTTGCATTTTTAAATATTGCTCGAAACTATGTCAATATTGGGTTCGTATCGAAGCTCGTATTTTAAAACGACGTATTATGAACTTTATTTTTTATAAAATATGAACTTACGTGTTAGTTTTATACAAATACGTAGTTTCATGAAATTGTATATTTTTATTTAACTTATGTACAAAGGGTCTTTTTAAATTATGTTTTGAACGTAAAGGGCCATTTTAATTTGTTAAATAACTTTTGGGGGGGGGGGGGGTATATAAAGGCTGGGGACTGAAGTTTTAAAACAAAAACTTCAGTCCCCCTCTTCTATTCTTCGTCTTCACCGTGTATCAATGGCGATTAACCCTAGGCTTTCTTGCGATCGCAATCGCGACCCTTTTCATGGCTATTTGCACGAGATTTTGGGAGGGTTTTGTTCCTCTAGTCGTGCTCTATCTCGTGCCAGGTTTTATTTTGATTTTTATATAATTTTTAACTTAGTTAAGGGCAATTCTTAGGATGTTGCTGGGTCCTTTTGAGTGCACGATTGCCATGGGCAAAACTAAGCGTTCTTTGCCATCTTGTGCATCACACACTAAAAATAATAGGACCCAAGGTAATTTCCAAGGCCGATTGTGCAAAATCAGTACGATTTTTGGGGATGTTTATCTGTTTATGTACTATTTGTTACCGTTTGAATTTGTTGTTGGTTGAATTTTGTCTTATTGTATGACTGTATGTACTATTCCTGTATTTTCGCCTAATTTTTAGGGATAGTATGGTGTATTTGTACGATTTCTGGCTGGATTATACATTTTTGTGAGATGTGTACATTTCTGATTAGATGAGAGTACCATTTTGTACAGTCCGGTGAAATTCCTTGTTTGTTTCTGAAATTTTTCGAATTTTGGGGGGAATTTCTGTTGGAGGATATGATCCTAGTCCATTTGAACCCCTAGCCTTTTACTTCAGCCTATAAATAGATTGTTATTCCTATTTTGAAGAGGAGGCTTTTTCTTTTCCGTAAAAAAAAAAAACTTACATTCAATATACAAACCATATTACCTTATATAGGCAATACAATCATACATATTATAAAGACCATATATATATATATATATATATATATATATATATATATATATATAGACATTACAAAAGAATATATACTATACTAAGAATGCTTTAAAAATGCAAGGTTTCCCCCTCTGGAAAAGAAAGGTTTTTTTTTAGGTTCCTATTCTAGTGTTGATATTGGACTTTATTCTCCTATTTGGCCTTTAGGTTGCCCCCTAAAAAGGTAACCTCTTCTCCTTTTGAAACTATTCTTTATTTACTTATTCATACAAGTCAACTGTTACTGTTGCATTGCTTTTATGCATCTTTATATCTTGTTTTAGTTGTAAAACTATAAATTAAGTCAAATGTAGCTTAAAGTGATTATCAAGGTCTGTTCCTAAGCAAAATGAGTAGATAATGTAACTTTTGACTAATTATGTCATGACCCAACCGCTGAGTTGTGATTTAGTTAATCGACCACCAATGACCAAGCACCCTTGTACCTGCTTGTACATTCCTGGCTAAGTGGGTGGCCCGTAAGACTTATGGCTGAGCTATGCTGACTCATATAATAACGAAATCAAGAACTATCAGTCGTCTGAGCATGTATGCATATATACTTATATATATATATATATATATACACATATATATTGGAAATAACAGTGCAGGCCTACAAGGCCGCTACATATGTTGTATCACAAAAGGATGAGAGCCGACATGGCTATATCTCATCTACTACACACATCTGTCTACAGACCTCTACTGGACTACCAAACTATAGAAATGACGGGACTGGGCCTCGTCGTACCCGTATGCATATACATCTGAACATAACGTACCAAAACAGACCGCAGCTCCGGATTGAGTGGAGCGCACCAACAACAGCTGAGAAGAGGCTCTACTGGGCTGGATCGCCCCTCTGTCTATCTGTACCTGCGGGCATGAACGCAGCCCCTCGAACAATAGGGGAGTCAGTACGGATAATGTACCGAGTATGTAAGGCATAAGAGTAACATACACATAGGCGTCATAAAGAGAATCTGAAACTCATAAGCTAATCTGACTGACTGAATGCATCTATGTGTTTGATTATCTGAACATATCTGTATATCTCTGCTTACTGAAACTGCCTCTGAGGGTGTATGATATGCATAGGTCATAGTCATAGCGCTGTGGAATGTACGGCTCGATCCCTATCCCATCATCAAACAGGCCCCTTCGGGCAGCCCCTTCGGGCATAATAGCATAATGGCCCCTTCGGGCAGCCTCTTCAGGCAGCTCCTTCGGGCATCATAATCATCATCACTGTGCACCAGCTGATCAGGTGGTAATGCGTATATAACGCCTCGCCCTTTCCCCATACCCCACATACATATAATATACGCGTATATAACGCCTTCTGGTCACGGGTCAATATGCATATATGTAAATGAATGCAATGCATAAATATGAACTAACATTATCATGATACAAAACTCAGGACCCATGAACAGAAGGGACAATCATAACAAGGGGTATAGGATCATCAAGAACTGAGATACTCCTAGTACTTCTAAGAGTAGAATGATATGGAGACTCGATTACTTGTTGTTCGCTCATGTCATAGGATCATGCCAAAATGAAAGAAAGGGAAAGCCTTAACATACCTTCTTGGTCTTCTTAACTACTTACGTTTATCTTCCCGAGCCCGCAAATCTACATTTGAGAGAATTCATACTATCGTTAGACTTATCGTCGTATACTTATATCAGACTTTCAAGTTAGACTACTTCATATCGTATCGAAAATCAGGCAGCATCTCCCCTGTTTGTATGCCTAGCCCGAAATCATAATCCAACAACCAACAATAATACCAACATCAACAACAACATCATCAATACCAAAATACTCCATAAAACATCCCACATGATGTTTCTCCAATTTCTCAACCAATAAATTCGTTATACGACTATTTAATAACTTTATCTCCATAAACAAACCTAAATCAATATCAATAAAGGAAGATTCATACCTTTCCTCCGCTAGAACCACAATATCTTCACTTTCCACCTTGAGTTCAAGACAAGATTCACCGTAATACGATTTTATAACCTGAACTATACGCTGTCGGAACCTAAATCCGGAGATTAAACATGATTTGGGCTAAAATTTGGTGTTTAGGAGGTGGGGGAAAGTTTCCAGAATTTTGGAGAGGATTTGGGGTGTGTGGAATGAAAAATGAGGGGTGAGCCCCCTTTTATATGATGGGAATCTGCCTGGACCGGCCTAAATTTTCCTCGCCGCGATCACGCGGGGCCGCGGCGCGTTCGCGCGTGCTTATTTTCTCGCTCGCGCATTCGTTCAGTAAAAAGGTCATAACTCTTGATCCCGATATTGTATGAGGGCCCACGACCTATGGTTGGAAAGCTATTTCAATTATATACAACTTTAATTTTTGGTGTGTTTCCAAATTCCAAACTTATAATGGCGTTTTGGCCTCTCCAAGTCAGATCATCCGAAAACGTATCCTTAAATCATCCTTTTGGAGGGCTTATGCCCATATTTGGCTTAAGGGTCCTTCTTAAGACTTTCTCAACTTCCCATGTGCTATTCATATAACTTTTTATATGTCCTTTATAAAATCCCAGCATGTGGGCCCCCCTTAACTTACGGTTACGAGGGCTATTCATCAAGTAACGCATTAACTGATTTACACCATACGGTCTCCAATGTCATACATATGTTATTCTTATACTCATATAATATAATATTCATCCCTAATCCTTGTATAACTTTACTCTCCCTTGAGCTCGTACTAAGCCGTCTACAGTCTTGGTAACGCGAAATTTTTCGGGGTATAACAAATTAAGTCACTTATGATAGGATAATGATCTTGTATAAGCTTAAAACTAATCAAAGGGGCCTAAAATGGTTTAAAGGGTTAAAATAAGTAGAGTTTAAAAAGGCTAGAGCTAAGAGGTTTGAGATTAAGTTTGTGTTCTGGATTTTGGGGTCCATTTTCTGTGAGTTATAAGATTGTGGCCTGAGTATTAGCCTATCTGATCTCTGCAACTCCATTTCTAATTACTTGCATGCCTTGCTGAGTCACTCTATTGCTCCTATATGCAGTTTGCAAATCATGTAAACCCCTTCCCTTTTTCCTTCTAATTTCTTGTTTTTTTTTTTTTACTGAAATCCTGAATCAGTTTAGTGCTCATTAAGTCCAAAAAATCAAATGTTTTGACGCTTTTTGCTTATTAACCCTTACCCCTCTATTTTGGATCAATGTTTTGCCTAAAAAATGAGTTCATTGTTTTAAAAAATAGAAGAGAAAGTATTGAGTTTCTCCTTACACTGTTTAAATACAAACTCCTTTGCTTGCAAGTTTTCTCTAATAAGATATATTCTGAAGTCTATTTTTAGTCCAAATAAGGGTCTTGAAAGTATTTGATTGTGTTTGTATGAGTCGTTGTGTTTGAAACCCTTCATAAGATTATACGATGTCCCTTCTTGTCTGTCATACTGAGTTTACTGATTATTAACCTTTCAATGTCATTGTGGTGTTGTGCCTTGGCCAATATTGTCTTGCCATTTTATTTTTGTTTAAAGTTTCAAGACCCTCAGGTTTCACCCATTTTTTACCCTAGTTCCTGTTACATATCCTGTATTGCCTCATGTGACTTGGAATGCTATAAATTTGGTCCAATGGATCTGCCTTAAATCACACATGCTGCCTTTAAATCACTTGACTCAGCTATTTGCAGAACTATTTGAAACTTTCCTATACCCTTTGCCTACAAGTTGTTATGATTCACCTAGCTTCATAATCTAAAAGGAAACTTTGACAAACCCCCCTGAATACCCTTTTGTGTGAACTTAGACGCATAGACTTAACATGTGTAACTGTACATGTCTAAGTGCCTTGAATGTTATTTGTCCTTCATTGCTTAAGCCTAAACCTATCTGAAACTATGATTTCTGAATGAAAAATGGCACCTGAGGTCCTTCAGGTGTTTAAATTGTCTCACCTTCTTAACTACATATGCCATCTAAATTAAGATTTATTGTCTTAAACCGTATCCTTTCCTATCTAACTACTATTAAAAGCTTTAAAGTCCTGCTGGTTCCCCATAAATGGCAGTTTATATGCTATGTGTTTTGTGATCATCTCTGCCTTGTGTTATCACATTTCTGCACTTGTAGCCACTCATTCAAAGTGCTACACAACTTGTAGCTCTTCAACTTCCTTTGTTAAGCCTCACACTTATAGAACTTAACTGCTTAAATCTTGTGTGCTCTCCTGTGAATATTGACAATTCTCTCAATTTGCATTACTTGGACTTTTTTTTTTATGACCACTAACTGCTCAACTAGCTATTGAAATCTCTTCTTGTTAAACTGTTCACTCATCTCAATACTTAGCCTTTACACTTAAAATTCGGGGACTTGCTTAAAAAACTGTTTGAATCAGCTTATATTCCTTGCTTGTTCTTGCTCATAAATTGTAAAATTTGCATTAGCTTGAACCTGTCTAAGCTTTTACTTATATTCCCTGTTTGCACTTGGTTATAATTAGGTAATCCTTTGTCTGAACCTGAATCTGCATATGAACCTTTGGAATCCTGATTGAAACTGCAATTTAATCATTCTTTTAAAACCACCCTGAACTAAAAATCTTACTCTTAAGTGTAGTTTGTTTATCTGCTATGTGCTACATGTCTATCCCACCCCTGTGCTCCCCCTCCTACATGCTAAAATAGCCTTTAGAAGAACATCCTAAGCCACTGCTAAAATGGATTGAATACTGAAGATTGCTTCACCTTTCTAAGAGATTAATGTAATCATGTGTCTTGATATGTACCCTGAGGGACCCCTCTAGCATTTGTACTTAAGTTTATATGGCCTGAGCACCTTGGAACAGCTTAATGCTTGGTTTGTTTAACTTGGAAATTCTGCAAATAATCCTCCCTCTAGTCACTGGGCTTTCCTAGACCTTGGAAGATGATTCTAACCTGCATAAGTGTTCAATTCTTGTTTCTGTACTACACCTGGGACTTCCTTAGTTTTAGAGGATTGTTTGAACCACTTCTGACACTATGACTTAAAACTAGCAATTTGAGGAAGCTATCTGTGCATTTGACATCTTTGAATACACTTGTTGTCTTCACCTCTATGTATACTCCCTTAACACTGTCTCATTTTTGCTTATATATGACTGCTTGGCATTGCGTGTTGGTTGCTGGTGTCTTTCTGGGGTCTTAGATGAACTTTTGGATAGCTTATAATCCCCATACTTGTCTGATTGAATTTAGATGTTCTGAGCTTGAGTTATGTGTATTTCATGAAAGATTAGTTTGAATATGAGTGGGTATGCCCTTTCAGGAGGTTTTGCTCCTCATATTCAAGTATATCTATGGGAACTTAGGCATATACTTGTTCTTATACCTAGAAAACTTCGATAAGATAAGGGTATACCATGAGGTATACTAGGTATACCACTGTTGCAACATTATGCTTCAAAAAATGGGGGGAAAAGGAGGAGTATACAAACCGGTATATCACGTATATTTAATTGAATACTTAGAACTATTTGGGAAGAGTTTGTAATTGGGCCCTAGGGACTGGGCCTGCTTATTTTATGGTTCCTTGGTCGATTCTTTATAGCAATTGGGCCATTCCTGGCTGTTTGTTCATGATCAGTCTAAATTGGTGGTTGGGCTTAGCCTAAACGTATATGTTTGTAATTTAATTCTTTGGCTTTGTCATAAGTAATTAGGAGTTAATTTGCAGTATTTTAGCTTTTAAATTATTGGATTTGTACTAATTATGTATACCTCTTTTGTTTTCCAAACCCAAAATCCGTTGATGGGCTTCTACGAGGCCCATCAACTCCAACAGATCGAGTAAAATTTCAAAACTGAAGGGCAATGCCTATGGAGCATACGTCGGATCTAAAATTGCATTTTTTTTTACTCCTTCTCTTGGGCTTGGTCGGCCCAAGTCCCTCAAACTTTTATATTTTTGCCTTTAAATCATAATTATATGAGCTTTAAATTTTAGATTTGGAACCCTTGTGTTTAAAACTGTGTATTTGAGTCGCTAAAACACTTTTATACATTAATTGACGTTGATGCTATAAAAATTTGGAACCGGACTGCTTTGGACTATTAAAGGATTAAATTTGCCTGATTTGAAAAACCTGTGGACTTAAAGTGATATTTCTGGAACTTCTAGGATTGGACCGATGTGGACTGATTTGAGACTTCCTAGATTGATTTAATAAAAAGGGACTTGTACAAAATTTATAATAGACTAAAATTGTATAATTTAATTAAGTATATTACGGTTTATATACGGCTCTCAGAGCATGCTATGCGACGCCTCAAACCTCGCTGCAGGTTGTGTCGGTCTAGAATTTTCTAGAGTTACTATAAATAGACCCAATTCGACCCTCACTCATTATTTCACCATTTTTGGACCTAGACACTTCCAAAACTCTCTCTACAAGTCCTCATATGATCTAAGACCAAAATCAAGGGCAAACCAAGTGATTTTAACATAAAAAATTCCATAATCATCATTAGATTGTTTTCTCCCTTGTGGTACTGAATTTGGAGACTTCTTGGAGGTGAAGAAATTACGAATGTAAAAGAAATTACGAATGTAGAGGGATCCTTGTGATTGAAGGTAAGATTATCACTCCATCTTCATGTTTATAGTATTATTTGGCCGTCATACAAGTTATGGGAAGGAGAACATGTGAAAGTAAAGTTTAATCGTGCTAGAACTTGTTCTTAGCTATACTTGAGTCATGAATTGTTCTAGACTTGATATGGTTGTGATGTTGTGTCACGACCCAACCCCGTAGGCCGTGACTAGTGCCCGAATTGGGCACCCAAACACATTCATAAATCCGAGTCGCAAACAGATGGCTTATACAGACACAAATATCAAACGCTGTCTCAGATTATATCAAACTGTCGCAAACATATCTCAAACACAGCCATATATATATACCAAAAGCCGGCAAGGCTATCAAATGGCGCAACGGCCCAAAACATATGCAAATGCAAGCCGACGAGGCTGCCACGGCGAATGGGATCGCCCAGAACATACAACATACAAACACAATTGTACAGAATGGGCATAACCCACATACATGTCCACAGACCTCTAAACAGACAAACAGAATCATATGACGGGACAGGGCCCCGCCGTACCCCCCGAACAAATATTTACAAATGCAACGAACGAATATGTACCAAAATGTGGCTCGGAATAAGGGGAGCACTCCAAACAACTGAGAAGAGGGTGTCCTAAACAAGTGGATCACCAAACCTGTGTGCGTCTCGTACTGCGGGCATGAAACGCAGCCCCCGAAGAAAGGGGGTCAGTACGAAATATGTACTGAGTATGCAAAGCAGAAAATGTGGTATACAAATCTGATTCATAATCGAAACAGAGGTACAGAAAATAAATGCATTTCCAAAATATTAAAATGTTTACTTTAAAAATACGAATCATGCATAGGGCACAAAAAATATGGTCGCCCGCCTGTCGATGGCGCCATAACACAGCATAACACCAGAAAGTTTCAAATCTCCGTATCCCCGTCACACATCATAACACAAAGATAACACCATACACAAGATAACACCAAATATAAGCGGACCCGGCCCTCGAGCGAGGGGCTCGGCGAACCATAATCACAGCATAACACCGGAGTATAACAAAGCGCGCACGACAACAGAACCGGCCCGGGACTCGGCGAAAGATATAACAGAATGCACGAACGGAGTCGTGAGTAACCATATGCATGAAATCATTATCATAGACTCAAATGATAAGTAAAATGACCATACTTAAAATCGGGATATTAGTCATATCATATTTTGTCAAAAGTCATCAGAATTACAAAAAGAAGAGTCGCGGGGCCCACGGACGGGTGTTGACCCGAGTTGGGGCCGCCTATGAAAATCATACTCATCATACGCCATATAATCATCTACGAGCATATCGAGGCAATCCGAGCCTTTCTGTGAAAGATACGGGCGTTCGTAGTTACGAAACTTTTTTAAAAGCCAAACTTTTTATGCAAAAGTTGAAAATCAAATATTTCAAAGACATAAAAGCCAATATTTCATCATATCAACATACGAATTCCAAGAAATGGATAGGAGTCATAAACATGCTCGGATTGCGAGAATCGAATTTCCTCGAGGCTCGTGTCCTAGCCTATTTGAAACTAAGGCATGCCAAGAGAAGAAAGGATTGAGCTTTACATACCTTATCCGCTCCAAGCTAACCATAAATCAGATCCCGGGTTTCCCAATCTACAACAACATTATTGATATCAAGTATTAACTATGGCGCGCTCAAAATCCATAGCCTAAGCTAGCATGTTACTTCACAAAATTCGGGCAGCACTTCCCCTGAAAACTTAATAATTCTCGAGGTTCCAATTCAACCAAAACATCAATCAAAATACCAACAACAACAATGCCAACAATTTCATACCAACTAGAATTAAATCCATTCTTAAATTACTTCCAAAATGACCTAATATACATTCCTATACCGATGCTCGTATATACTTCTTTATTTTCGTATATACATAGTATAGTGGCAACAAATAACAATAACTACAACTACAACCAATCCCCATGATATTCCATCCCACAAAGTAACTCATAACAATCACCAAAAAGCCCACATGATAACAATATCAATTTATCCGATTTCCCACAATTAATTTTGTAGTTCTCATCTCACAATTTAGCGGTGGCCGGATGAATCTAAATATACCTAGGAGAGAATAATTCTTACCTTATATGCCAAGAAATGATCTCTTTCCACCTTAATCCACTTCGAAGAAACCTCGGATTCAATAACACGATAAAAGGAACAACGAGATTGAAGCGGTGAGCAAAACCCATAACAAAATTGAATAATGTTGCTTCATCTTGATCCGTTGGTTCATCTTAAACATTCGTATCAATTCTTCCAAAATAATTTTTGTTGCTGACGAACTTGTCCCTAGAGAAAATTCATCTAACTAATAGCCGAATGAGGACTCCATTTACGTTGATAGCTCACCCTCGCTACCACTACATTAAGAAATTAACTTCTTCGCCAACTTTTCTCATAAGAACACTAAGTAATATAGAGACTTTTCCGTAAAGTATGTTCAATAAGGTAATCCCAATTGAAAGATATGATTTGAAGAATTGTCTTTAACATGTAATGTGGGCCCCAACCAATTTAAGTCTTAATGTAATGACTTGGCTTAATAAGAAGCCACCAATCTGCATGTGACTTGATAAGGACCAAAGCCTTTTTCTTTGCAAATTGGCCACGTGGATCCACTTGTCCATATAGTACTTATCCCCTAACTCATTATTTAATCCTTATCTCACACAAACTCCAAAATTTAATCACTTTCCCGGATAATTAATATCGGACCCGGCCCATACTTGATTTGCATGCTTGAATATGACTAAATCTTTTGAGCTCGGGTAAATTTGCCCATGTTGGACGGTCCAATTTCCAAATCCAAAAATACGGGGTATTATAACTTGGACCGTATTCCACTCAAATAAATTTCGAACCTCGACGAAACTTATTTTCTTTGATCGGTTTAACTTCAAATCCTTACGATACATGTGTACCATCGCTTTAACCACCTATAAGCTTGGGGAATAACCTCGTGTTCGTTACTAATATCATTTACTCGCACAATTTTCGACGCACGAAAACACGGGATGTAACATACTTCCCCCCTTTAGAACATTCGTCCCCGAATGTTAAACTAGTCCCATAAGGTCTCACACAAATTTCGGGGGAGTCTCCTTTATTGCTATAACACGTAGTCTCATCTACCAATTAATATAGTCAATGAGGAATTTAAATTACCTGCAGGCGTAGGGAACAAGTGAGGGTACTTATTATTCATCTCCACTTCGGCTTCCCAGGTCATCTCTTCCCAATTATTATCTCGCCACAATACTTTAATGAAAGCCATATCCTTAATACGCAACCTTCCAACTTAGCGATCAAGTATAGGCATAAGGTTCTTCTCGTAGAATAATTTCTCCGTTATCGGAACATCATCCATAGGGAGTTACTCTAAGGGTCACCAATACGTTTATGAAGCATCGACACGTGAAGGGCTGGTTGTACTGTTTCCAAGTCAGACGGTAGGTCCAATTCATAGGCAACTTGGCCTACCCTACGAACCATCGGATAAGGCCCAATATGTCTCGGGCTAACTTCACTCTCTTACCAAATCTCGTTACACCTTTCATGGGTGACATCTTTAGGAATACCCCATCGCCAATCTGGAACCCTGAGTGTCAGTGTCGATTATCTGCATACGGCTTTTATCGAATCTGGGTCGCTAATAATCTTTCGTGAGTAAATTTCACCTTATCAGTGGCCTGTTGAATCATATTTGAGCCGATTAACTTAACCTCACCAACATCGAACTAACCAATAGGTAACCTGCACCTCCTGCCATACTAGGCCTTTTACGGCGCTATTTGGGTGCTAGGATCGTCGCCACTGTTATGAGTAACTTAACAAGTGGTAGATGATCGTCCGGCCTATCCCCGAAGTCGATACAGCCCGCAACATATCTTCTAGTGTCCGAATAGTACGCTCGGCTCCGTCCGTCGGCTCGAGGATGGAATGCTGTGCTGAGATTCACTTATGTCTTCAATCCCTTTTGGAGTGATCCCCAGAGGTTAGTTGTAAAATGGGTTTCTTTGTCCGATATAGTAGATGTGGGAACCTCGCAAGGTCTCACTATCTTATTGATGTATAACCTGGCATAGTCCCTAGCTGGGAGAAAATGGGCTGATTTTACCAGCCTATCCACAATAACCCATATAGAGCCATACTTTCGTGGAGCACGAGGTAGGCTTGTATGAAGTCCATATTCTGGAGTCTTTAGTCTCATACGTTACTTCTTGACTTCTTGGAGGGCCTTTAACTATCACTTTACTTCTCAGCTCTTAATCTCCATCCTTAGAGTTACTTATCGAGTAGCGACGAAGTTCCTCCATAAAATAACTTTACATAACCGCTCTATGCTTTAACTATCATCGCCTAGTATAATTCTGACACATTTCTGATTTGTCGTGTAAGTTCACTGTCGTTAATAACCAGCTCGTTCTGATCGTCTCACTTAAGCAATTCTATAATTCCCTTATCCCAACTTGTAGCTCTCTAGGCACATCATCTCGTGTCATTTCCTTAACTTACATTCCAACCCTTCCATTGCCCCTTTTGTTCAGGTTTTACTTTCCTGTCACACGTTATGTTGCCATCTTTACAAGAATATGCAATAATGCTCAATCTAGCCGAGAAATACCTTAACGTCGTTTCACTAATCTTTATGCTCTACCTCTTTCTTAATATATCCAAAATATCACCACCGCGTTGTTCTTGTTGAACCCTTACTCTCCTTATCAAGTACTCACTCACTTGGTCTTATGCTTAATATACAAATATTCGTAGGTTGCGTAACTACCCTTGTACAACTTGTATAAAGTACATCCAATCTCAGCCTTAGTCTTTGCTACTCTTAGTCCATTCTGCTTTCATGGCTCATCCATACTAACCTTTGCTCGTAGCCTATTTTGTCATACTCTTCCTTTTTATACTCGTCCACTTTCTGACGTCATGTCATTCGAGGTCTCCACAAACACTTCTTAGCATTATCTCAAGTATTATTCTAACTTCTGTTCATTTATTGCCGGCTCTCAGATCCTACTAACCTGTTTCAACAAGGGGTCTCACTTGAAGTTTAAGCATCCACATCGAATATATTGCAGTGTTAATTGTTTCCGTCTTATACTTGCGTTTCTCTCACCCGCTTCCCCCTTTAAGGGTGCACTTATACCATTATCCGCTTATATTCCGCTCTATGTCCCCTTCTTCAGCCTCAAATTCACCTGATCCTCCGTTTCGTATACTGTATCATATCCACATCCCCTCCTTAGGATTTTTTTTTTCTTTGCAACACATGTGTGTGTGCCTTCGATTTCCTTGTTTTAGCGATCATTTCGTCCGTCATTATTCCTTGTTAGCTTTCTGGTGTGGACTTCTTACAATCGTAGTTGAGCATAGCTTCACGTTGATGATTCATATGATTCCGTAGCATATGCTCTCGTGTTTAGAACAATTAGTGGCCCATAAACTGTTTGCCCATATCCAGTAAACTCTTTTATTTCCATTCATAAGAGCAGCGTTCCCCCTTTCCTTCAAAAGTTTCCAAACCACTAATCGTTGTTCTTCTTATTACAAGCGTCATAATTCCTTTTAAATCCAATACGTCCCCCCCCCCTTTTTCTAAGGGGGTCCTGGCACACCAATAGCGTTCGAATGTCCATTATCTTCGGCAATGATCTGCCGTCCTTCCCGAGCTTCTCAGGGTCGGGTTTTATCATTGCATGAAATATCATATGCACACTTATATATAATTACTACCATCTCGCTTACCAAACATTTCCAAACGTTGTTCAAACTCACCCAAATTTTTGAGCTGTGATGCATTTTCTTTCTTTTCACCGATCCAATCCGCCCCGTCCTACGCGACCTCTTAAGGCTTCTGCCCATTCCGCTTACTCTAATTTTCCTTAGGCTACTCTAGCTTCTTATTTGCTTCCTATGTCTGAATTTATAAGATTTTTAGAATACTTCCCAGGGGGTCACCCATTCTAAAATTTCTCTCACTCCAGCACGTTTAACCTTGAAACTCTGATGAAATACGATGCGCAAATGCTGGCATAGTAGCATCCAGCTCACCGCATGACCTTTATCGCATAATCTGGAGTAAGTTGAAGTCTTAACAGATTCCCAAAACATTCTCGTAACACATCTCCCTCCGAATTAGAAAGGGTCTCTTACTTTCCTGACTTCACGATCACTATGTTAGCCTTCTTAATTCTCAATATCCATCTTGTCATCGTACCACCTTTTTAAATTCATAACTATATATTTCCCTTTCAATCCATACTCCCTTTCTCATTTTCGAAACGTATTTTGTTCACCTCTGTTTATTCATATCATACCGGTCATTGTCTAGCATTCATTCTACCTCGTTGTCCATTTTTCTATAACTGGATCCTTCACAGCCCCATCACTTACAAAGCATTCGTGTCCTTGGCTGCACATGTCATGATTTACTACTACATTGTTATCTCGCGCTCTTCTTATTCGTTCTATAGCTCGCTTTCCCATTCCACGCTTGCCTTTATATTCTAGTCATCTAGATCACGTCATATCTTTCTCCTGCTTATCAATTTAGTCGGTGCCTTAATATATTGTTCTATCAAAGTCTACCAGTCTTTTCTAAATCATCTCTTAGTATCACAAGTTCCTCTCCAAATTCCTTGTTACCATGTCCACATCGACTTCCTAATTACCCTTACCATTAATTCAGCAGTTAACTTATTTCTCGGGGTCAGCAATACTGACAACTCAGTCAAACCCTAGCATTACTATTGGCACGACCTTCCAAGACATATTTCAAACTTATATCTCATTCTCATTTTATTTCTGGAAAATTTTTGACAAAGTTTCCTCTGTATTCCTTACTATCCCAACACCTGCACGCAGGAAATACCAACAGTGCCTCACAGGGCCATCATACATATATGTATATCGTATCATGTCATATCATATCACAGCCATACAGGGCTCTCAATATCAATAACAGTATGAAGATGATGGACTTACCTTGTATGTCCAACGTGAACTGCACGTGTTACACTTTCCTGTCTACTTTCCTTTTCAATTTTCAACTTATCATTTCAATCGTGCTTTAATACCTTACCCGACATATATCTTTCGTACCCCTTTACTTACCTGCGTGCTTTGTAACCTCCAATATCGTCAGTCGCTTCCTTCTGTCAACGTTGTTCTTTTCCTGAAATCAAAGGTTAGTATGGGGAATTCCATTTCCTATGACTTGGCTCTATCGCACGATCTAGAGTGAGAAGAAAAGGTAACATCCTAAATGTCCTGTAGCTTCCTGTTTATAGATGTGGTGCACCACACACCGATAAACAAGACTCTACTAGACACGGTCTGTAGACATTCCGAGGACAAACCGCTCTGATACCACTTCTGTCACGACCCAACCCCGTAGGCCGTGACTAGTGCCCGAATTGGGCACCCAAACACATTCACAAATCCGAGTCGCAAACAGATGGCTTATACAGACACAAATATCAAATGTTGTCTCAGATTATATCAAACTGTCGCAAACATATCTCAAACACAGCCATATATATATACCAAAAGCCGGCAAGGCTATCAAATGGCGCAACGGCCCAAAACATATGCAAATGCAAGCCGACGAGGCTGCCATGGAGAATGGGATCGCCCAGAACATACAACATACAAACACAATTGTACAGAATGGGCATAACCCGCATACATGTCCACAGACCTCTAAATAGACAAACAGAATCATATGACGGGACAGGGCCCCGCCGTACCCCTGAACAAATATTTACAAATGCAACGAACGAATATGTACCAAAATGTGGCTCCGGAATAAGGGGAGCACTCCAAACAGCAGAAGAGGGTGTCCTAAACAAATGGATCACCAACCGTGCGTGTACCGTACTGCGGGCATGAAACGCAGCCCCCGAAGAAAGGGAGTCAGTACGAAATATGTACTGAGTATGCAAAGCAGAAAATGTGGTATACAAATCTGAGTCATAATCGAAACAGAGGTACAGAAAATAAATGCATTTCCAAAATATCAAAATGTTTACTTTAAAAATACGAATCATGCATAGGGCACAGAAAATATGGTCGCCCGCCTGTCGATGGCGCCATAACACAGCATAACACCAGAAAGTTTCAAATCTCCGTATCCCCGTCACACATCATAACACAGCATAACACCATACACAGCATAACACCAAATATAAGCGGAACCCGGCCCTCGAGCGAGGGGCTCGGCGAACCATAATCACAGCATAACACCGGAGTATAACAAAGCGCGCACGACAACAGAACCGGCCCGGGACTCGGCGAAAGATATAACAGAATGCACGAACGGAGTCGTGAGTAACCATATGCATGAAATCATTATCATAGACTCAAATGATAAGTAAAATGACCATACTTAAAATCGGGATATTAGTCATATCATATTTTGTCAAAAGTCATCAGAATTACAAAAAGAAGAGTCGCGGGGCCCACGGACGGGTGTTGACCCGAGTCGGGCCCGCCTATGAAAATCATACTCATCATACGCCATATAATCATCTACGAGCATATCGAGGCAATCCGAGCCTTTCTGTGAAAGATACGGGCGTTCGTAGTTACGAAACTTTTTAAAAGCCAAACTTTTTATGCAAAAGTTGAAAATCAAATATTTCAAAGACATAAAAGCCAATATTTCATCATATCAACATACGAATTCCAAGAAATGGATAGGAGTCATAAACATGCTCGGATTGCGAGAATCGAATTTCCTCGAGGCTCGTGTCCTAGCCTATTTGAAACTAAGGCATGCCAAGAGAAGAAAGGATTGAGCTTTACATACCTTATCCGCTCCAAGCTAACCATAAATCGATCCCGGGTTTCCCAATCTACAACAACATTATTGATATCAAGTATTAACTATGGCGCGCTCAAAATCCATAGCCTAAGCTAGCATGTTACTTCACAAAATTCGGGCAGCACTTCCCCTGAAAACTTAATAATTCTCGAGGTTCCAATTCAACCAAAACATCAATCAAAATACCAACAACAACAATGCCAACAATTTCATACCAACTAGAATTAAATCCATTCTTAAATTACTTCCAAAACAGCCTAATATACATTCCTATACCGATGCTCGTATATACTTCTTTATTTTCGTATATACATAGTATAGTGGAAACAAACAACAATAACTACAACTAAAACCAATCCCCATGATATTCCATCCCACAAAGTAACTCATAACAGTCACCAAAAAGCCCACATGATAACAATATCAATTTATCCGATTTCCCACAATTAATTTTGTAGTTCTCATCTCACAATTTAGCGGTGGCCGGATGAATCTAAATATACCTAGGAGAGAATAATTCTTACCTTATATGCCAAGAAATGATCTCCTTCCACCTTAATCCACTTCGAAGAAACCTCGGATTCAATAACACGATAAAAGGAACAACGAGATTGAAGCGGTGAGCAAAAACCATAACAAAATTGAATAATGTTGCTTCATCTTGATCCGTTGGTTCATCTTAAACATTCGTATCAATTCTTCCAAAATAATTTTTGTTGCTGACGAACTTGTCCCTAGAGAAAATTCATCTAACTAATAGCCGAATGAGGACTCCATTTACGTTGATAGCTCACGCTGCTACTACTACATAAAGAAATTAACTTGCTGCCAACTTTTCTCATAAGAACACTAAGTAATATAGAGACTTTTCCGTAAAGTACGTTCAATAAGGTAAATCCCAATTCAAAGATATGATTTGAAGAATTGTCTTTAATATGTAATGTGGGCCCCAACCAATTTAAGTCTTAATGTAATGACTTGGCTTAATAAGAAGCCACCAATCTGCATGTGACTTGATAAGGACCAAAGCCTTTTTCTTTGCAAATTGGCCACGTGGATCCACTTGTCCACATAGTACTTATCCCCTAACTCATTATTTAATCCTTATCTCACACAAACTCCAAAATTTAATCACTTTCCGGATAATTAATTATCAATATCGAACCCGGCCCATACTTGATTTGCATGCTTGAATATGACTAAATCTTTTGAGCTCGTGAGTAAATTTGCCCATGTTGGACGGTCCAATTTCCAAATCCAAAAATACGGGGTATTATAACTTGGACCGTATTCCACTCAAATAAATTTCGAACCTCGACGAAACTTATTTTCTTTGATCGGTTTAACTTCAAATCCTTACGATACAATGTATGAAATTTTTTTTTTAAATCTAAGCATGCATGATATCCGTATGACTTAATTGATCTTTAGGAGAGAATCGGATGTACTGAGGTCATTTCTCTCGATCTCATGCTTCTTTCATACTTTTATTATGTTATTATTCATGCCTATACATACTCGGTACATTATTCGTGCCCACCACCGCAAACGTCTTTTTGTTTATGGACCATATTTGCGTTCATGACTAACCGCGGGTAGAGGCGGGGAGACTTATTATTATGTTATTATTCATGTACATACTCGACATTATCCCCAGGTTGCTTCATCAGCGTTTGCACAGGAGCGCTCCATTTGTTCTGGAGCTACAGTTTAGCTGGTATTATTCTTTTGCGTACATATGGGCATGGCGAGGTCCTGTCCCATCCTTATGATGTTTTGTACTCCTTGTAAAGGCTCGTAGACAGATGTATATAGTTAGATGTTCAGTAACCTCATCGGTTCATATTTTTTTTATATCATTTTGGCAGCCTTGTCGGCTTGCGCATATGGGTATAAATGATGATGATCATATAGATGTGCATTTAACTTGTGGACTCATGCCCTTACAGATTATGACATTCATGAGTTATCTTTCGTGGTCCATCTAGATATGACTTTGAGAAGCATGTTAAGAGGTGCTCGATAGGTTAGCTCCGAGTACCCGTCATGGCCCTCCGGTTGGATCGTGACAGGGGGGTTGTGGTGGTGTAGAAAACCAAGAAAAAAATTTAAAACTTTAAAAAAAAATTAGGGTGGGTGGGCGTGGGGGTTGATGTGGTATGGGTCCATGCGGGGGGGAGGGGGGGATGTGGTGGTTTAGGAAATTCAGAAAAAAAAAAAAAAAAAAAAAAACTTCAAAAACAAATTGGGGGTGGGGGTGAGGGTGTTGGTGTGGTATGGGGTGGTGGGGTTGGGATGGAGTTGTGGGGATTGGGTGGGTATTTTCCTGAAAATATTTTCTGCCAACAAAACGAATATGAGAAAATAAGTACGAAATTTACTTATTTTCCGCTACCCAAACGAACATGAGAAAATAAGTAGAAATTCACTTATTTTCCAAGAACACACCCTTAATAGAAACTAATTTTGGCAAATCTAGAGTGATTATTCGTAGACCTATTAAATGGGATGAAATTGATTTTCCCAAAGAGTGGGTCATAGAGGGAGCTGCTCCTCCCAACCTAAATGATAGGCTAAGCATCTTGTGTTGAACTATATCACACTAGACTAATCGGTATTATGGTGAAAGTGCTTTAATTAACTAAGACCCACATGAGATGATATTGAGGTCAGGCAGAGAATAAACCAGGCGGAATTTTCAAACTCAAGCTGATGGTCCTGTTTGTGTGCCCGCTGAGCCGAGGAGGCGTTAGGGCCTTTTTTGGATCTGTTCTGAATTGGACAATCTCCATGCTAGGGTTTTTTAGGTCACAACATTTAAAAAGGAAAAATTATTCCTATCCATAGAAGTATTGAATTTGCTTCTAAATTTCCTGCTATCATTACTGATAAAACCCACCTTCAAAGATATTTGGAAGTTTAATTTATATTTCACCATTTTATAAAGATTTAGCAGAAGATACATCTATTTTATATGATATATTGAAAAATATTCCCAAAGCATGGACTGAGAGTCATACTCAGGCAGTTAGAAAAATTAAGAAAAAGGTTAATAACCTTCCTTGTCCAACTTTAGCAAATCCTAATTGGCAGAAAATTATTGAAACATATGCTTCTGACATTGGCTATGGAGGGATGTTAAAACAATATTCCCCAAAGAAAAATAAGAATATCTGGTTCAATTTTACTCTAGCAAGTGGAATACTAACCAGAAAAACTATGCAACTGTTGCTAAGGAAATCCTTGCAATAGTTAAATGTGTATTGAAATTCCAAGGTGATTTATATAATCAAAAGTTTTTAATAAAAACTTACTGCCAAGCGGCCAAATTTATGCTTAATAAAGATTGTAAACATGATGTTTTTAAACAAATGTTTGCAAGATGGCAAGCTTTATTAGCACCATTTAATTTTGAAATACAATATAAAAAAGGGTCAGATAATAGTCTCCCTGATATTCTTACAAGATAATATTTGAGTTTATAACTCTAATAATTATTTTATCTGCAGGATGAGGCCACAGTATAGCCCCAACTCTTATAGAGGCAGGGGAGGAAGAGGCACAATCAAAGGAACAGGCAGAGGAACTGTTCTTGCCCAAATGGGTAACCAAAGGCTTATAGCCGACAATATTGCAGGATCTTCACACATTAATAAAGAAGACCCTATGTATCAAGAATTTCTGGATTTCATAAAATCCAAAAAGAAGGATGATAATATTCCACCTTCATATTAAGTGCCTTTACTCAGGATGAAGGACACAGATTCATATAATCAAAAACAAAGCAGAAAGGTAATACTTCTCCTTGAAAATGAAGACCTTCAATGGAAGGATGAATCTTGGAAAATAATGCATAGGTATTTTGACACAGCGTCATACGCTACTCATACTTATAAGTATAGAATGAATTATGAGATGGTTCTCTCTTCTACAGGATTGGGAGAATTCCAACATTTTTATCATGCTAATAGCAGAAAAATTTATAACTTTTCAAAAATTATAATTAAAAAGATTTTTTCTCCAGCTGAATGAGGATTAAGTACATGATACGATCCGGAATGGCTCATGTGCTCAATTTTATCCAAGGACTTGTGCTAGAATCGGAGACAAGGACTTTCAAGCTTTAGAAGCCAAGTTCATAGAGAATGAAGCTATGGAAACACTTGAAGAGAGCCATAGGAGGACTTCAAGCTATGGACGATAGCATGGAGGAAGAAGTCAGGAGACGAAGAGCCCAAGGCCCAAAGCTTGCCTCTTAAAGTGTCTACAATTGCAAGCTTGGGTGGTTAAAGGCCGGAAGGTGGCTATTTATGCAAAAGGACTAATTTTCGAAAACAAGCCATCATCCAAGAAGACCAAACAAGGTCCTTACTTCATTAAGGGTATTTTTGTAATAAGCTAGTTTAGTCTTTTTTAGCCTTGTAGTATAAATACTAGACTTAGTCATTTCATTTACTTCTATTGGATGAATTATGTATTGAGATAATCCTTTAGAGAGATAGTTTCTTTAGCTTAGTATTAGTGATTAGTGATAGTCAATCATGGTAAGTTCCATTGTTGGCTATTGAACACTTTTCCATTGATTTCATATTAGAGTTGTCATTTGTGGATTCAATTGGTTGTCTCTAATTTGCTATCAAATAGTTTATTTAGGTTCTCTTGATTGAATCCAATTGGAAGGGTCTAGATTTGATATATCTAGGTTTTTCCATAGATTCATTATCATTAGGTTCTAGCTTTTATCCCTTTTCTCTCATCCCCTTTCTTTCTATTCTCATCCCAATTTCTTCACTTCTCATCTTTGATTTCTACTCTATCTTTTGTTTCCGGTATTTGTTGTTTGAATCCGTGTCTTCCACAAGCTGGATCGTATCATTTTATATCAGAGTTTAGGCTAAAGGATTGTTCCTACTATTCTTAATCCCAGGTTCAAATTTTGAAAATCTCAAAAAAATCAAAATCTAAAAATTCCAAAAAAAATCAAAAATTGGTGTTGTCTTTGTGATTTGAGTGAAATTGTTGTTAGATTTGAGTTCCTTGTGGTTGATTCTATCAAAATACGAAGTTTGGTTGCATTTGGAGGAGTTTTGAGTAGTTTCACCATTATTGGAGTTTCAAGCTTGAAGAACTAGTTTTGGGTCTGGATGATTGAGCAAGAATTAGAGCTACAAAGTTATTGGGCTTTAATTATCTAGTGATAGAGGCTCAAGATCAAAACTTTAGGGAGATTTCAAGTTGATTGGAAGAATTCACCATTGCTGAAGCTTAAAGGTTTGAAACTTGAAAGTCGGTCTTGGTGATTGAAGGTGAAATTGTCACGACCCAAATCGATGAGTCATAACAAGTGCCTGAGTTCTACTTGTCAGACACTATCATCCTTGTACCTGGATCTCACTGAATAAAAAGGGTGGCCCATAATTAACTCATAACTGAACTATACTGACTTCTATAAGAACAACACAATGAACTCTGTATCAAGAATTATAAACATATGTATATACACGCTGGAAACAACAGTGCGAGCCGACTAGGCCGCTGTAGATACTTTACAACAAGATAGCAGCCGACAAGCCTAAATGACATTCATACTATATACAACTGTCTACAGACCTCTATAGAAGTACAACGCTGTAGAAAGGACGGGACAGGGCCCTGTCATACCCATATATGTACATCAAAACAGAATACCAAAATAGACTGCAGCTCTGAACCAAGTGGAGCGCACTGACTACTGCTGGATGGAAGTCCTATCGAGCTGGACCTCCTGTCTGTCTACCTGAACCTACGGGCATGAACGCAGCCCCCCAAGCAATAGGGGAGTCAGTACGAATAATGTACCGAGTATGTAAGGCATAAAAGCAACATATACATAAGAATCATGAAAGAAATCTGAGATATAAAGGCTAATCCATATATCTGAATACATCTGTGTAACTGTACATCTGGAAATGTCTGTGCAACTCTGTATAACTGAAAGTGCCTCTGAGGGCGTATGACATGCATGATTTCTTTCAAAAATCATATACATAAATCATATTATAACTGTTAGTCTTTGAGGAACGTACGGCCCGATCCATAAATGTTAATACTGCGAAACGTGCAGTCTGATCCATATATCATATCAAGTCGGCCCCTCAGTGGGCATCATTATCATCATCGTATGCCAGCTGATCAGGTGGTGATGCGTATATAACACCTATCCCTTTCCCCATACCCCATATACATATAGCATACGCTTATATAATGCCTTTTGGTTATGGTTCAATGTGCATATGTACAAATGAATGCAATGCATAAACAAGATGAAGAACTAGAACTCTCGGAGTGACATAAAGTCGTGCTACATCCGATAAATATCTTTTAGCAAATATCATCAATATACGTAATCTCAAGACCCATGTACAGAAGGGATAATCATAAAAGGGGTACAGGAACATCAAATGTTAAAGTACTCCTAATGCTTCTAAGAGTAGAGTGATATGGAGGTCCGTTTGTTCGTTTATATCATAAGGATCATGCCAAAATGAAAGGAATGATAGCCTTAACATACTTGGAAGTCTATCTTAACTTCTAACGTCTACTTCTTGAGCTCGTAAGTCTACAATCAAGAAAACATAAATCACAATTAGACCGTTTACATTCCTTACTATTCAATCCAAGTATGAATGAAACTTAACGAAATTCGGGCAGCATTTCCCCTATAATTCTTACTCCAATCCAACTCTAAAACAGCCCACAATATACACAACATCATCAATCACAACATCATCAATCACAACAACAACATCAAATGGCAACATAAAAAAGTGAGAATCTTCTCCCAAAATCTAATCAAAAACAACCCACAAGGCAACCATATCAACAAACTAGTTTATGCCTTCATAACACCATTTCCTTCACCTTAAACTAGGGAATTCTTCCATAAACAACTTAATTAAAAAGAGTAAGGGATAAAGCATATGTTAAACTCCAGAAAACTCAGCTAAAACTTTAACTCCAAGCTCAAATAATCAGCCACACACTTAGATATCAATACCATAATGTTCTCCTAACTAGTTCCCAACTTTTTAAGGTGAAAACTTGGTTCAATTTGAGGAAAATTGTCTTGGGAGGCTTAGGTAGCTTTAGAAGGGTCTATGGTTCTATTTCTCTTAAAAAATAAGGATCTGGTGGTGCCCCTAATTTTAAATATCAAGGTGAAGAGGTTGTCACTGCCTCAAATGAACGATGGCGTCGACATAGTCGACGACCGTCGTTCTGCCACCATCGACACCTTGCCCACGATTCTCGGGTGGGGGCATCAACATGCCTCTGAGCACCATTAACAATGTTGATGATGGCGTCAACACATTGACGGGTCGTCAACTTACATCATCAAGTTGTACAATGCCCTTTCCCGTCCGTCGTGAATTCGTTTAACCTCTAATCCTTCCAATACTTGTAATACTTAAACTTAGCGATACATATACAAGATTTAAGTATGTCTACTATCCCATAACCTTGAAGACGAATCTTAAAACCCAAAGCTAAGATAATTAATACACTATAGACTAACGACGTATCGAAACGGGAGATGTAACATTCTCCCCTCAAGAACATTCGTCCTCGAATGTTTAGCCTATAAAATCTTATAAACTTTTGGCAGAGTCTCATCTATAACTGTACCAATATCAACCTGTCATATAGCAACCCAACAATACAAAGCCTCGTGGCTACACAAAATGATAATAATTGTGGCCTCACACGACCAAATAGAATAAATAGCACATACTAAATAGCACATACCTGAAGTCTGGACTTCTTCAGGAGGTGGAAATAGATGTGGGTATCTAGATTTCATGTCATTTTCAGCTTCCAAAGTCATTTCTTCAACATTATTATTCCTCCAGAGTACGTTAACGGAATCCACATGCTTAGTCCGCAACCAACGGACTTGTCTATCTAATATAGCCACTGGGGTTTCCTCGTATGATAACTGATCGGTAACCTGGACATCATCTACTAGTACGACTCTTGAGGGATCTCCTATGCACTTACGGAGCATGGGCACATGGAATACTGGATGTACAGACACCAGATCAGCAGGTAACTCTAACTCATATGCTACCTTACCCACCGTATGGATAATTTTGTATGGCCCAATATATCGAGGACTAAGTTTACCCTTCTTGCCAACTCTCATCACTCCCTTCATAGACGAGATCTTCAGAAAGACCCAATCGCCTATCTCAAACTCTAAATTACGTCATCGATTATCTGCATAGGATTTCTGTCGAGTCTATGCCACTAATAATCTTTCCTGAATCACTTTCACTTTATCGACCGCTTGTTGTATTAAATCTGGGCCTACCAACTGATTCTCTCAGATATCAAACCATCATATGGGTGATCTAAACTTCCGCCCATATAAAGTCTCGTAAGGAGTCATCTGAATACTGAAATGGCAGCTGTTATTATATGCAAACTCAATAAGAGGCAAATGATCATCCCAGCCACCTCGAAAATCAATCAGACAAGCCCTCAGCATATCCTCAAGTTTCTGTATAGTACGCTCAGCCTGCCCATTTGTCTGGGGGTGGAATGCGGTACTAAGACTCACCTGAGTCCCCAATCCTTTCTGGAAAGATCTCCAGAAATTAGCTATAAATTGCGCTCCTCTATCTAAAATAATGGATGTAGGAACACCATAAAGTCGTACAATTTCTTTAAGGTAGAGCTTCGTATAATCCTCAGCTGAATCGGTAGTTCTGACAGGTAAAAAATGGGCTGACTTTGTAAGTCTATCAACTACGACCCATATCGAATCATACTTATGTTGAGTACGGGGCAACCCTATAACGAAGTCCATATTAATTACCTCCCACTTCCATGCCGGAATCTCAATAGCCTGTAATAAACCTCCGGGCTTCTAGTGCTCTATCTTAATTTCTTTGGCAGTTTGGACACTGAGCGACAAATTTCGCTATATTTTTCTTCATACCATCCCACCAATACATTTCTTTGATATCATGATACATTTTTGTTGTGCCCGGATGGATAGAATAGCGAGAATAATGAGCTTCCCCTATAACCTGTTGACGAAGCCCTGAAATATTAGGAACACATAATCTACCTCTATACCTGAGTATTCTATCTCTTGTTATCACCAAAGGTGTCCTTTCTTTCTGAGGAGCCGTGTCTCGATAATGAGCTAAGATAGGATCCTCGTACTGACGCTTTTTTATCTCAGCTACCAAAGATGACATCGCTGTATCCTGGACAGTAACTCCTGTATCACCTGAATCTAACAACCGAATTCCAAGGCTAGCTAACTGACGAACTTCATGGGCTATCTCTCTCTTCTCTGGCTGCAAGTGTGACAGGCTACCCATGGATTTACGACTAAGAGCGTCGGCTACCACATTGTCCTTTTCAGGATGGTACAGAATATCAACATCATAGTCTTTTAACAATCTAGCCATCGCCGCTGACGTAAATTCAAGTCCTTCTGCTTAAAGAAGTACTAGAGGCTCTTATGATCGGTATAGATATCAACATGGACACTTTATAGGTAGTGCCTCCACATTTTCAAAGCATGAATCACTACAGCCAACTCAAGATCATGTGTTGGGTAATTCTTCTCGTGCTTCCTCAACTGTCTGGAGGCATAAGCAATAACATTACCGTGTTACATCAACACACAGCCTAACCCAACACCTGAAGCGTCACAATATATCACATAGTCATCTGTTTCCTCTAAAAGAGTCAAGACGGGTGCTGAGGTAAACTTATCCTTTAATGTCTGAAAGCTCCGCTCCAAGCATCCGTCCACTGAAACTTAGCTGATTTTTGAGTCAGCTTTGTCAGTGGGGCTGAAAGAGAAGAAAATCCCTCTACAAACCTCCTATAATAACCTTCTAAGCCCAGAAAACTACGTATTTCTATTGGTGTCGTGGTCCTTGGCCAATTCCTTACAGCCTCTATCTTTTGAGTATCCACTCTAATACCTTCATCTGATATAATGTGACCAAGAAAAGCCACAGAGTTCAAGCAAAACTCACACTTAAAAAATTTTGCATATAATTCTCTATCTCGAAGAATTCAAAGCACGGCGCGTAGATGATCGGCATGCTCAGCCTCTGATGGTGAATAAACCAAAATTTCATCTATAAATACGATCATGAATAGAACCAGAAAAGGTCTGAATATGCGGTTCATCATGTCCATAAATGTCACACCCTAACTTTTCATAGGGCATGATGGGCACCCGACCCTTATTTAGGGGCCGGCAGAACCCGCCCGACTCTCGTGATACTCATAATCGTACTGGGCCCTTAAATCATGTCATGAGTGCATAATGAAAGTTTTCCAAAGAACAACATGATTTTCGTCTTTCTCAAATCAAGCAAAATCTGTGAACATATGAAATCTGTAATATAATGCATAATGATACATCGGCTTACGGAGCTTACGAAACCGATAAGTATATATTATACATGACTCTGTAAAGTCTCTAACATAAACCAAGATACCATAACATAATCACTCGACTCGGCAAAGCACTCCGGGAGGAAATGAAGCTCGCCCAATCCACTTGGAACATCTTTCTACTAAACGTCTCTACTCATCTGTATATACTGCGTGGCATGAAACGCAGACCCCAGAAGAAAGGGGTCGGTACGAATATGTCTTGAGCATGTAAAGCATGAAGTACGATAAAATGAAACCATCTTGAAATAAGGAGTACAGAAAATCATAAGGCTTGCCTGTGAAACATAAATCGTACGTGTCAATATCATAGCCAATTCATTATGGAACTTAGAAACATAAGTAGATAATAATGTATGTACAAATGCATATATAACGTGTCCGGCCTTCCGGTGGGGACTCGGTAAATGAATCACATAATCATCATGTATAGCCATCATATCATCACACACATATATATATACGCTTTTGCCCTCTAGTGAGGGACTCGGTGAATAGAATCATCATATCATCATGTCATATTATCCATATCATATATCACATACGGGGTCCGTAATGGGACCCCGGACAGAACGTCGTCGCCGCCCCGTTTTGGCGCCACAGCACATCTTACTTCGGAATATTGCATATCTCAAGACACATCATCTCCGTATCACATCATACTTAGAAAGTAACGTTTATCATATAAGTATCATATCATACTTCGTACCACATCATACTTAGTAACCGCAATACATACTTCGTGTCACATCATACTTAACGCTTAAAACATACTTCGAGCTTACATCATACTTCGGAATAGCATAGTGCGCACGATAACATAACGGGGAGACTGGGAAAAAATGTAACCGGGAAAGGGACGGCGGGCGTGGAACCCTTCATTAAAATCATTAGGACCCGACAAAAAGTAAGTAATCATCTGGGGGTCG
>NC_081343.1:16537614-16551547 GCF_029784015.1 Lycium ferocissimum
TAAGAAAATTTAAATCCCTATAGACTAACGACGTATCGAAACGGGAGATGTAACAGAATATGGCTTCAATTGGTGTTGGGCTTTGTTCTCCTAGTTGAGGGGAGCTTAGATCTAAATTTTGGTGCAAAAATAAGTTGATCTGAAGGTGATTTGGAATTTGGGTGTTCTTCAAGTTCATAAGCATCTTCAGATGTTCATGGTGAAGAAGAAGACCCAAAAGAGTATTTGATCCAAAATTCCTCAAGTCAAAAGGTGTTTGTGGGCCCAAGTAAGTATCCCAAAAAAATCAGAAATATTAGTCCAATTTTCTAATTTTTCAAAAAAAAAAATCACAAATTCCACGCCACTCGGGCGCGTCGGCAGACACGCCGCCTGAAATACGTCGGCCGACGCGCCAAAAATAGAAATATTGTCACGACCCATTTGGACTAGGTCATGCGGGCAATTACTGTCACGACCCAACCGGAGGGCCGCGACGGGCACCCGGAGCTAACCTACCGAGCACCTCTTAGCATACTTCTCATAATCATATCTAGGTAGACCACATGGCTAACTCATGTTTACCATAAATTATAAGGGACACGAGTTCAACCCATATATGCATATCTATATAAACATCATCGACTATGTTCATATATACAAGTCGATAAGGCTGTCAAAATGATACACAAAATATAACCCGATGAGTTTATGGGACATCTAACTATGAACATCTGTCTACGAGCCTCTACTTGGAGTACATAATATCATAAAGACGGGACAGGACCCCGCCATGCCCAAGAATATACACAAAAGAATAATACCAACTAAACTGCAGCTCCGGATCAAATCGAGCACTTCTATGCAATCGCTGATGAAGTAGCCTATGGGTCTGGTCCGTCTTCCTGTCTACCTACGGGTATAAACGCAGCATCCACAAAAAAGAGGACGTCAATACGAATAATGTACTGAGTATGTAAGGCATGAATAACAACATAATAAGAGATATGGAAAGTAACATAAGATAAGAGAAATAACCTATACATTTGAATGCCTCTTAAGGTGGATGTCATGCATGCTTAGCTTTTAAAAAAAACATCTTATACATACATATATATAGTATACTGCCCGACCAAATAGGCGCGGTGTTATCATCATATCATCATCATCCCGCATCCGAGATGATATCATAAGCTACCCACTGTAGTTGTGTGCGCATCTACGCGCACTCGCCCTACCGACTATAGCGCTAAGACAAGGCGAGAAAATACATACATATATATAAAGCATGCATGAGAGCCCAATAAAAGCTATAAGTCTATCGGAGTGATATAAAGTCGGTAAACCTCCGATTTCTATCATGAAATCATCATCATCGCTATATCTCACCTTGAAAGAATAAAATCATAAGATGAGATCAACATCAATGAATAACATCAATATTCCTGAAACAAGCTCAATAATATCATAAGAACATCAAGAACTATAAGCTTTGGTATCTTTAGAAATGGACTCATCATCATCATCATGAAGAGCACTTATCAACAATATCATAAGAACCTTGAGAATCATGAGTTTCAAGCATTTTTAGGCATAGGAATATTGAGGGTATCATGTATAGGTCCATAACAAAGGAATCATGCCTTAAGAAAGAAAGGGTTAGCCTTAACATACCTCGTCGTCTCCTTACTACTCCTCGGCCATCCTTCTGAGTTTGCAAATCTACATTCAAGATAATTCACACTAAATTTAAGTCGTTGAAACGGTTATAAGATCAAACTAGACTATTAGGTGAGCTAGCAAAATTGGGGCAGCATCTCCCCTATATCACTTACTCCCATATATCACTTACTCCCACCAAATTCCAAAACAACTCCCAAACAACAATAACAACATCATCAATACCATAGCCAAGAGATTTATATTCAAATTGGACTCAAGTCAATCCATAACAACAACTTCAACACAATCCCTTATACACTTGTATACAACACCTCCTCATCATCATTATTATCCCTCATAGCAAGATTATACTCATAACATACTAATAATTATAGCTCAAGTTAATTTACAACTCAAAATATCATCAAATTCATATTTAAACTTTTCCTCCAATTTTCTCTCCTCAAATCTTAACATAATTATCAAATAAACTCATAAGCATGGAACTAAGATGAAATCTTACCTCAAAATTCAAGAACACTTCAATTCCAAGGTTACTCCAGCTTAAGAAATACTCACCCCAAGCATCTTCAAGAAGAGGAGACAAGTGTAGACCTCAATTGGAAACCCTAACCACTTTGATCTTTGGTTTAGGCTTGGAAATCATTTGGAATATGTTTGGAGAGGTTTCTAGGGGCTTTCAGACTTGGGGTTATGTTAAAATGAAATAAAATGAAAGGGATCATAATTATAACATTATGGAAACTCACCACCTCAAATTTTACGGACACCAATTACTGACCGTAATTCAAATTACGGTCGAATTACTGGTCGTAATTCAAATTACGGTTCGTAATTCAAATCGTAATTTTTTATACAAACCATAACTCTCTCTATATTTCTTAGATTTGCAATCTGTAAATTGCATTGGAAAGTTAACTTCTTGAACTTCAATTTACATAAGTTATGGATTCCATAACTCCTCATATTATAGGAGATATGCCTCTCTCAAGTTGGACCCAAAATCCTGTCCAGAATTCTGCCAAATGTTTCCAAAGTTGCGACAAACTTAATTTCTTCGATTCGCTTGATCTCCGAACCTTTAAATACTTGTCTAACACTTATTAAAAGTCTTCCTTAACCTTATAGGGTTATCATAGCCTCTCTAAAATCACATTAGTTTGCTTACAACGACGCGAAAATTTACGAGGTGTAACACTTATCTTTCCCACCTCGGTAAGCGAACCCTCAACCCAACGATAAGTAAAGACATGAATAATTAAATCAATCAAGCGGAAATGATAATTACGTAAGTCTCACTATAATATATAATAATAATAATAATAATAATAATAATAGTGCGGAATAAGGAAAATGTCCCCAGGGTCTAGTCTAAGTCATACAAGAGCATCTAATGAGAAATATACAAGTCTGGAATAATATTACATAAGTCTGTCTATATCTCAGAATAGCAATAGTAAGACATAAAATAGGACGAGTCTTCAAGGCAGCGAACGACTCGTGCTCACCCTGGAAACTGGCAACAATGCTGATGACGACGATCAACCACGAGAGATGGAAGCAGACCCAACCTGATACTCCGCATTCATAAAGGAATGCAGCAAGTGCAGGTCACTACAAAACAACGGTACTGGTAGGTATCATCGGCCTACTAAGCATAGCTAACATAATTAAGACAATAAAGCAAGATAGGCAGATAAACCAACAAGTATAAGTCAAACATAATCGAAGACAAGTACACGTCATCGCCTAAGTAGAGTATCTAATCCCAAATATGCCAAGTCTCAATATATCAAATCTGAATCCAACATCGCAAGTACAACACCAATCATCTCAATGTAAGTCATGATGCAATACAATGCAATAATGTATGGATGCAATGCAATGCCATGCAAATGTTGTGTACACATGTACTCCGGACGAAAATATCGACATCTCGGTAGCACAACCCAAGGTGACTCGCGAAGTCTAAGTGCCACTCGTCCCGGATCTTTGCCCAACTGACAGATGAGACCTCGGATCTTTCCCACGGGGGGTTCTCACCGGCACCACCCTGGGAGACCCGCGGAGTCCATGCACTCACTCAACCACAATTCCGGAACTAACATCGAATATCGGACTCTCACGTCACTCTCATTTAAAAATCGAGCCCAGTTCATCACAGTGTTTCATCAAGTGCCAACAGTGTCTCAATAGTATATCATGAAGAATGAGAGTGCGTGCAATGCATGTATCAACATCAATAATCATGCTGAATATCACAAGTACCAACAATGGGTACGCCAAGAATATATCAGAGTCACAAGTACCAACAGTGGGTACGCCAACAATATCATAATCAAGATGGAACAACAGATTCCAATATCTACTAACAACACGTAGCATCAAGCCAACACAATAGAATAATACAATCACAACACAACGGGGTGGCTAGCCCCAATCACGCAACAGGGCCCAACCTAAGACAATATCCAACCCAACTTTATACCTAAAGGTTTACATGCTTTCTCCGACAATATATGCTTCACTATCCGAAGTCTCACCAAGGATAAGCCATAACCTACTTGGATGGCCGAACAAAGAAACACCAATAATCACTCTTTTGCCTTGCCCTTCCGCTGAGCCTCAAAACCAAAGAAGTCTAGGCATATTTGAAATGTAGATTAGAAATCATGAAGAACGATACTAATATTGCTATCATTCAATTTAGGTCAAATCCAACCCTAGAATTTGGGGAAACGGAGCCCACAAGGTCAAAACGGGAAAGTCGGGATTAAAACATCAAATTAAGCACTAGGTGATCATAACCCAGCAACTAATTGCTAATTTAACTTATGGATTCCCCTAATTTCATAATTGAAGCAAAACCCCCAATTTTGGGTATAAACCCTAACTCTTTGATTCAAGAATTCAACTCTAATAATGGAAGATAAATGATTAACAACCTTAGATTCATCAAAATCTAGCATAAACTCCATCAATTTCATCATTAATAAGCCTAGATAGAACATTCATCAAAACCCACTTTTAATCTTCCATAACTAAGGAATTGATAAGGAAAGAGGAATTCTAAGGCGATTAGGAGAAGTGAATTAGCAAGAGGATTAGGAGAACTTACTACTAGGAATCTCCACCAAAATTCTCCAAGAACACTTCCCAAGAGCTCTATTTCGTAATGGTATTAAATGATACAATAAGGGCACCAGACACCAGAATTCCACCCAAGCTTCACAATTCAATTCGATTTTTCGACTAATTCTCGAGGCCATCTGCTCACATACCACACACATAGACACACATAAAAACACACTACGAACTCGCTCGTGGCCTCGAAATTCCCAACGGAGGTCTTGTTGACCGAGTCAACCCCAGATACCTTAATTTCAATCTCCCAACCCAAGTCCCAAAATGCATTCAAGTGCATTGAGAACCGAACCAGATATACACACAAGTTCTAAACAACCATCCGGACCTCTCGGAATCGACGAATTTTCAAAAAAGGTCCGTTTACCTAAAAGTCAACTTTGGGTCAACTCTTTTTCACTTTAAGCCCATATTTCACAAAAAGTTGCCCGAATCCGATCTAGACACCTCGGGAAGCGTGCCAACTGTTCCCTCGGGTCAAAGGTGAGCTAACCAAGCTCGAAAAAGGGCGAAAATGCCGTAAAAGACTATAATGACCGAACGGGTCGATACAAATATAATCTCCCACATTTTTTGCCATAAACCAAGGAACAAAAGATATAATTTTGTTAACTTGTGAAAGATCTTTATAAAATTCTTCTTGAAAAAATGTTCTTTGAAGTCAATGAAATTAAATTGTTCTTACTTTAAACTTTGTTTTTCGTTCCAAAAGATGCATGTTAAGAAATAGGTTTTTTTTCTTTTTCTTAAGTTATTGAACCTTTTTGTGAAATCTACATAGTGATAATATTTTCATGTTGAACTTAACTATCTTTGTCCTAACTTATATAAAATATTGGTTATTCCGTATCTTGCAAAATATTTTTTTTTGGTAAATAATGATTTTATTTAACCAAAGTAGCATTCTGTACAGAGTTTAAAGGAAAATAGGCGCATGGACATAGTCCCATGGTCCTATACTAAACACAACCACAAACAAACCACCAACAATCAAATATAACTAAGAAGGGTAGTAATCCATCTGGGCCAGCTGACTTGCAATTCTTGCCTGCATACTGCCTCTTACCATAACCTCTTGAATAATTTGTCTTATGAGAGTACCAGGGTCCCTTTGTTTGCTTTGAAAGACTCGGTTAGTCCTTTCCTGCCAAATGAAATAGACACAACTAGTAGTTACCAGTATATATACCTGAGATTGGAGTGCTTTCCCATTTACCTGCATAACCATCCACTCCACCTCATCCTTCTATTCTATTGCACATCTGTGATGTCCTTGCTATTCTAGCATTTTTGTCCCATATTGTTGTAGAGAATCCACACTTGAAAAACAAATGGTCCACTGTTTCATTTTCAGTACAGACAGGACGAAAAGGCGGTTGCTCGATTATACCCCACTTTTTCAGTCGGTCTCTGGTGTACAGCCTTCTATTTAGAGCCAAATACAGTATAAAAATCCACTTAGGAGCACCATGATTGTTGCATACAAATCTTCTCCAACTTACCTTTGGATGATTTCCCCTAAGTTTGAGGTAAACCTGTTTTATAGAGAACGTGGAAGCATTAGTGATCTGTTGTTCATCTATACCTGCAGCTTCCAAGGTCCCCACTGCTTTAAATATCTTCTTTAGCATCCATGAAGCCTGATTTGGGAAAAAAGTCCATACACTTTGGTGTTTAAGATAGTAAGCATGCACCCACTTAACCCATAATTTGTTTGCCTTCCTGCATAAGTTCCGGAGTAATTTACAAATTGCAGCTTTGTTCCATGTTTGTGCATAAAGAATATTCAAGCCACTAGCCACTTTGGGCAAGCATAACTGTTCCCAAGCAATCAGAGCTTTCTTGGATGATGTTGTTATCCCCTTTCCACAAGAAAGTCCTACAGTTTGTTTCTACAGCCTTCATCACCTTCTTGGGAAGTATGAATATCTGGGCCCAAAAGGTTTGAACAACAAAGAGCACAGTCTTGACAAGTTGAAGCCTACCAGCATACGATAAAAGTTTTGATGTCCAGTGTGTAACCCTTCCCATCATCTTGTCAATTAATGGTACACATTGCATAGTAGTGAGTCTCTTCGTACTTAGTAGTACCCCAAGATATCTAAAAGGCAGAGTCCCTTTGGTGAATTGTAATCTGTCTAATACATTCTGTTATGTCAGATTGTGGACCCCACCCACCCCCCCACCCCCACCCCCCCCCCCATAGATAGAGCTCTTACTAGTGTTTGCTATAAGGCCAGAAGCTGCTGAGAACTTTAGAAAACAGTCATACACTTTAAAGATAGATATTTCATCACCCCTACAGAATAGAAGCAGATCATCTGCAAATCCCAGCTGAACAATGTTCAATTTAGCACACTTTGGATGATGATTGAAATCTGGATCAGTACCCAAAGGTTTCAACACTCTATTCAAATACTCCATACAAATCACAAATAGATATGGGGATAAGGGGTCCCCTTGTCTAAGTCCCTTCTTAGCTGGGAATGCCTTGATGCAGTTTCCCATTTACCACAATGGTATAGTTAACAGTAGATACACACACCATGATCCACTTCACAAATTGATCTGGAAAATTCAGACTGATGAGAATTTGTGCTCTAGGAAGGCCCATTCTATTGAATCATATGCCTTGTGCATGTCTATTTTAAGCATACATCTAGGAGAGATGTGTTTCCTGTTATAGCCTTTAACTAGCTCATGACTCAGTATAATATTTTCACTGATTAATCTTCCAGGAACAAAGGCAGTTTGATTGTTCTCAACTATTTTGTCCATTACACACTGCAATCTTTTAGTGATGATCTTTGAAATGATTTTATATAGGACAGTACAATAAGAGATGGGCCTATACTCCTTCACTGACATTGGGTTTTTCACTTTTGGAATTAAAGTGACACTAGAACAATTAACATCAGAAGGCAGTACATTATCACTAAAAAACATTATAATAGCATCTGTAATATCCTTACCAATAGTTCCCCAAGCCTTCTTGAAAAAATAAGCATTAAACCCATCATGACCTGGTGCTTTGCTATCATCAATGTCCTGGAGTGCTTGAGTTATTTCTGCTGCAGTTACAATTCTAATCATATTCAATTATTCAGCTCTATTAAGGATATGACCCAACTTCATAACCCCAGGGTCTATTGCTGGTATTGAACCAGCTCTGGATCCCAGTAGCTTACCATAGAAACCACACACTTCTTTTTCAATCTCCTGATCAGTGTATACCAGTCGACCAGAGTCGGTTTTTAAGCAGCTGATCTTGTTTTGTGCCACCCTACTTTCATACTTGCAAAGAAGAACCTTGAGTTTGAGTCACCCAGTTTTAACCACTGAACTCTTGACTTTTGTCTCCAAATACTTTCTTCAATAGTTGTCCATTTCTCAAATTCACTTCTTAACAACTTTTCTTCTGATACCAGCTCTGGATGGTGCCAATCTGCTATAAGATTTTGTATAGTAGTCAGCTTCTATCTTGTTGTATCTATCTTCTCCACTATCCCTTGGAATTCTGTCATTCTCAGCTTCTTCATCCCATACTTAACGTGCATAAGCTTCAACCAAACTTGTTTAAGGGAGGGATATTGGAGATGTCTGGACCAAAGATTTACTTACAGCTTGCTGAAAACCTTGATGCTCTGCCATATAATTATAGAATCGAAAAGGTCTATGAGGATCCCTTTGTTGTTCATCAATGGATAGATAGAGTGGGGAATGATCAGAAAACAATGGTTCCATTGCAGTCACACCAGTTGTAGACATGTTCAGCATCCAAGTTGAGTTGACAAGGGCTCTGTCAATTTTACTATAAACGGTACCATTGGACTATGTAAATTCTCTCCCAGCTGTGTTTAGTTCATGGAGGCCGGTGTCTTGAATAAACTGTCTAAAATCTTTAATTTCACAATCCTGAACCTCTGCCCCATTTAACCTATCATCAATCTCTGTAATAGCATTATAGTCACCCATCAGGATCTAGGAGTCTTGAACCCCAGTGTGTATCCTTTCTAGTGCAGCCCACAGTGTTCTCCTAGTAATGACAGTATGCAAACCATAAATAACAGTTAATAGGAACTGAGTATTCCCAATAACCACCAAGCTATGAATGAACTGTTCTTGACTTTGGATCACCCTTACTGATACTCTGGTGGGATTCCACAGCAGCCAAATTCTACCTTGCTCATTAGAATTGTAATTTTCAGCCCAGTTCCACCTAGGGAAAACCTTCTTAACTATTTTTTATGCAAATTTTTTGTTTACTCTGTGCTCAGTTATTGCTATAAGACTAACCTGATGTTTTCTTATAAACTTTACCATCTCCCTTTGCTTATAAAGCTTATTGAAACCCCTCACATTCCATGTTATCAATATCATTGAACTATATTAGGGGGTTTAGGCTCCAGTTCACACACTGCACCGCTCAGCTTTGTCATTTCACTCTGAGAAGTGGTAGCTTCATTATTCATATTACTCTTATCTACCGTATCACTCATTGAACCATCAGCAGTAGCAGTAGAGGGAATCCTATTACTTCTAGCAGTTGCCTTTTGTGTCATTGATTGCCAGTCCACCCCAGATAGTGGGGGTGTGACATTAACAACCACTTTATGAGGTCTAGTCTTGAACTTGCCCATTTCTAGACCTTCATGCCTGTTTTTGCTGCTGAACCCGAGCTTTAGATACACCCTCCTTCTGTTTCAAGCCAGGTGCATCTTCTTGAGGTTTAGTTGCAGCCCCTTTTTCTACATCTCCTTGCTTAGCCTCCTTTGTTGCCTTTGGCTCATTAGTAACAGGCTTAGCAGGTGGCTTCCGTCTAACTTTGGAATAGTCATGACCTAGTTGGCAACAAACACCATAATACAAAGGGCTTCTAATCATACAGTACAGCTTGGTCGAAAATTTTCCCATTGGGATCCTGGACTTGTACAGTGTTTGGTAATGGCCTTCTGATGTCCATTTCCACTAGCACCCTTGCATAAGATATCCTTTCAACAGCAATTGTACACTCATCGGCATATAAAGGATTCCCTATTCCACTACTAATTCTACTCAATGTCTCCATTTCCCAGCAATTAAGAGGCAATTTTGGGTATTTAACCTAAAGTGGCATTGTCTTTAACACCTCCTCTGCAACATCAAAATCAGCTGACCAAGCTTTGAGTATCATAGGTTTATTATTTAACATTTGAGGACCTGAGTACAAGACCTCATTCCTATCATCCACACTGACAAATCTTACCACAAAATATCCCTCATTGTGATAGAATATTTGTGGTTTAGCAACAAACTCCCAATTGTGTTCAATAAACCTACCAATGCTTGCAATAGTAGGGGATGCACCGATGACATACAAAATTAATGCAGTCTTCCATTTTTCACTGCCCACATCTACCTCTGTTTTATCTAGCACAACTATTTTCTTGCCACCTCGAATCGTCAGTGTAATAAACGTAAGACTCGTACCTTTTTAAGCCATTTTATTAACTTTAAAAAGTGTATTCCATGCCCTGTCAGTAGCTGGTTTAGGCATATCGGTTCTCTGTTCCGTAGTCTCCTCCGTTGGTGCAGTTGTTTCCTCTTGGATCCCCATAATCGTTTGCGGAACAACCCTAGCTGGGCTATTGCTCTTCGCACCTGTACCACCCCGCGTAGCTACAGTGGATTGCTCAGCCTCCAATGACTCTAGAGGGGTCCTAGGGTTTTTTGTTGTCTTACCCAGTCCTGATTGTGCTAGGTTTTGCTTATCAGTAGTCTTACCACCTCCGATTGGGGTAATAGGCCCTTTATTTGGTAGTGCCGGCCACGCCTCCGTAATTGCTTTCCCATTGCGTTGTGAGGTTGTTTTAGGTCCCGTTCCTTTCCCTACTTGTTTCTGCATTGTCGTATCATTAATATCCATGGTTGTAGCTTCCTTTCTAGGCCTTCCTCTGGCCATCTGGCCAGTAGGCGCACTTTAGCAGCACACTATCGTGCACCCGCGAGGAGAGAGAATAGAGAGAAAACTTAACTACATTATTTTTCAGTCGAAACTAAGACTATTTCTTGGTTTTCACCTGGTTCTCTTTTAACAAAGATTAAGAATACTTCCACGATGATTTTGGGTAAGATAATTGTCCCACCAACCTTTTAATTGGCCAAGAAACCTGCTATAATCATGTCTGCGATTGTGCGCTCACTATTTTTATTAACTTTGCTTATTGTGCTATACATCAACATTTTATGTATTGTACAATAGATTTGCCTTTCGCTGTAACCATCTGTGTTTCATTCATAGATTTCTTTTCCACTATAGCTTGTATTATTAACTTGATGCTCTTCTTCTATTAAGACATCTTAGGGAGTAGGCCTAGGATAATAAATCATCCTTTAATATAGCTTAACAGCATAATACTCATCCATTTTATTTATATCTGCTGCTTTTTTGGCCTTATAATCATCATCCTCAGCTATTAAAGGACTGATATGGAAATCTCTAAATGTCTCATCAAGCATTTGAGCTAATTCTGAAAAAGGTTTTAATTTAAAATCCTTTATTTCAGGTGGAGGCTGTATACTTGCAGTAGCAACAACTTCTTACTTTTCCCTTTATTAAGGGTGGAACTTTGTAATGTCTCTATTTGACAAAACAGTTTATCAATTCTATCATTTAGTGAAAGAATCTGTTCACCCAAGATAGTTATGTAAATATTAGCATAGTTTTGTCGTTTAAGCATATTATTAAGATGCTTGACAGTTGCTTGTAAAGTATCATTTTCAAATAATTTTGAAAATGCTGCAAAATGAAGAGTCTTATCATCTTTACTAATTTGAAATGATTGTTGTGGAGGAAATACTGCACTAACCACTTCTCCATTAGTCAGCTCGTACTTGCGCTCCAAAACAGAGATATAATTGTCAATATATTTGTGTATAAACCAAGGAACAAAAAATATAATTTAGTTAATCCGAGAAAGATCTTTATAAAATTCATTTTGGAAATTTATCGTTTCACTATTAGTAAAACTTGCAAAAAACCATTTTCTAAATGGCTCCCATCTGGGTGTATAAAATTCATTGCTAATTTTCGATGCTTGGGTGATCCCGACTAAAATCAATTTTTTGATCTTGATCCATTAAATATCTTTAAATTCCATTTCAGACGCAGTCAATTCTATGTCTGGAAACTAGTAACAATATTATCCTGGTCAATCTTAAGACCACTGACTCTATTAGTGTCAGTTTCTCTAATCTGAGAAGTAGAAGCTCTAGATGGGGACTTGACGATATAATCATAACCATGTAATTTAACGCTTAATATTAAAGAATCTTAGAGTTGATATTTCTCAAATTTCTCCAGACATATCTATGGCATCAGTTGGTCATACCACAGCCAATGAAGAAAATGATGAAGAAGATGAAGAAACAGGTGATAACCATGTTTTTGCCGGAGAATCTCAAAGTCCTGATCATACGGAGGACTTTTCACAATTTTTGGCATAATTCAACAGTACAAAAGGAAGAATCTTTCCAAGACCGCAAAAGACAAAGGCAAGACTAAAATGAAGTGATAAGGTGGACCCCGCCACAAAAAAATCGGCTTTATAAAAGCATAGCTTTAATAAAGCAAAGTAGTTTGTTTTATTTAATTATTGTACTTTTTACTTTATTAAAGATAGCTTTTTCTTTTTCTTTTTCTTTGTCGGCCAAACTTGTCGGCCATTTTTATCTTTGCATTTTGTCGTTTTGTCTTCTGATCCATTATAAAAGGATCACTTGTAATTGAGAAGAGGCAAGCTTGAATACACTGCCTTCTCTCTCTCGTAAAAAAATCTGCTAAATAAAAGTTTGAAGTCTGCTACATCTCTCTCTCTTCTGGTTACGACACAACTTACTTAGGTAATTTCCTTTTCTTTTCTTTTATTTCATTTAAAAATTTCCTATATTATGTTTAGCCTAAATGATAGGCTAAACATCTTGTGTTGAACTATATCACACTAGACTACTAAGTATTATGGTGAAGATCTTTAATTAGTTAGAATTCACCAAGGGTGGTGTTGAAGTCGACGAAAGAATAACTCGCGTGATCGTTCCAAATTCGTGCGATGGTCCCGTAGTTGTGCCCGCTTAGCCGAGGTGGCGTTTGTTTTGGACTTTGTTTGAGATTCGAACAACCCATCCCAGGGTTATTAACTATAAAAGATCCTCTGAAGCGCCATCCCAAAGTGCGATCCTGCAGTTAATGGTATCAGAGCCATGGTACGGAAGTAGTAATAGGTGATATATGTTCAACACTCTTTCTCTAATAGATATCATTAAAAGAAAAAATACTGTTAAAAATAGTAAAAAGGAGGAATATGATATGTTTCAACACTTAGATTTACTAAATAAATGGACAATTCCTAAGATCCAGCCTAGATTAATATATCAAATGGGTACTTTTGAGAAGTTAGGTCTCAAACAAGTGGTTAAAATCACTGAAGAAACAATTACAGTTGATAGTGACCATGCTACTTTTAGATTATTATCTGAAAATGATTTAGCCCCTTATAGGGAAACCCATAGATTTATGCACATTGGGTTGGTACAAGTTGCATTCAAACCGCTTACATTAAGAGGTTTACCAGAAAGCTTTATAGGTATCATTGCAGGATTTATTTTAATGCTTATCCTAACTTGCAGGTATCATTGCAGGATGATAATTCTTTAGATGCTTTAATATTAAGCATTAAATTACATGATTATGATTATATGTCAGGAACAGAGGTAATATGTATCTGCTATAGAATATATTTTAAACCATTATATACTATGAATCCTATGTGTAAAATTATGGATTTCAAAAATGAAACTATTTTAATAGAAACCAATTTTGGTAAATCCAAAGTTGTTACTAGAAGACCTATCAAATGGGATGAGATTGACTTTCCCAAAGAGTGGGTCATAGAAGGAGAAGCACCTCCTCAAAATAATGTAAATACTGATATTTCTGAAATTGAGCAAGCCCCAGATAGGACTATTAAATTAAGACTTCATGAACCTCTACCTTTATTAGACAAAGTTGAAAATTATAGTAACAGTAATAGATCTAGACTATCTAGATCAAATTCTTCATGTCATTCTTATATTTCACCAGTTGATTATA
>NC_081343.1:16551647-16595562 GCF_029784015.1 Lycium ferocissimum
TATCAAGTAGTATATCGTTTTCATTAGGAAGATCATATTAACTTCTCACCATAATTGTCATCAAATTATAGATCACCACACATCGAGTAATGGCATTTAGCCCACATTATCACCCAATCAATAACATATAGGAATTCCAATCACACATTATGCTCGAAGACTAGACATGCTTTCTCCTATCAATCTCATAACACATACAATTAACTAATCAAAGTCTAACTCAAGTAAGCTGTAACCTACCTTAACTGCAGAGCTAGAACAATACGAATCACTCCGCTGTAGCCTTTCCCTTCCGTAATGCCTCGGAACGCTCAAAGTCTAGCATCAGATGCTAAATAAGTCACAATCACTCTAGTCAACAACATCAATTCAATGAACACCCTTCCACTTTACCCTTTCTAATAGGTGAAGGCTTTCTATGTATAAATCATCCTAACATTGGCCTTAGCAACCATAAACTATCAATTCATAAAGTTATTCATTCAAGTTATCTCTTACAAGCAATTTCTATGGTCAAGCTACCATCTTTATGAAACCCTAATTCTCAATTTACTTAGTTCATGTCTCTAACGGTTCAATTCTTGATTAGAAAGTGATAACCCAAGCCTTTAGATGATAATCACACAATAATATTCATAACCCACCAACTATTAAAGGTCCATTAAGTTCTAGGGTTGCTAGTCTCAATTTACCATTGTAGACTCATTAGAATGATGATGATCTTAGAGATGATGCGTAGTGAAGGGAGGAAGGATTGAGACTTACCTCTCAAGAATATTCTTGCCCTAGCCTTAGAATTTCTCCCTAGGTGCTCCTCGGAAACTATGTTGGAGTTTTATGAATAAAGAATTCGGATTAAGTGTTTAAAAACACGGTTTTACTGTCCCCGTCGACCGCTGCGGCGGTCGTTCTGTCGCTGCAGCGGTCTCGCTATAGCGGGCAAGGGCCCGCTGTAGCGGACACCAACTTTCGTCCACTTCCGCTGTGGCGAGCATTGACCCGCCATAGCGCTAGCGCTACAGCCCCCTTTTTCCTTATGTTTGCGACGGCGAGGATCACGCTGCTGCAGCACCGCTGCTGAACCAGTGGGGTCGCTAATTTCACCAGTTTTTCACTCTACCACACAGCACTTCATCCGAGGCCTCACAAACACAAACAAAACATGCACGTTAATGTAAAACACCATACGGACTCACCCGTGGCCTCAGAATCCCCAATGGTCTAATTCCCCCTCCCCCCCAAAAAAAAACAAATGGACTCAACACAACCAAACAATAATCATAAACAAGCCAAGGTTTCAGTTCTTAGACATCTACATTTGAGTTTCTATCAGCTTGCTCTACCCTTGGAAGGGTTCTATTTGGTAGGAGGATTTTCCATAACGACCTTTCAGGTCGTTACATTTGGTCATAAAATTTACACACACTCAGACATAAGCACATATAGATGCACAGTTTTTATCTTTTCATGTAGGATTTTGACAATAAAACTGCTGCTTGTTGGGAATTTTTCTGTTTATTGACATGCGGTTAGTAACTCGTCTTGAATTGCTTACACAGCTACCTTATTTTGCAGTATGTTCAACGGGACAGTTCTAAGGCTGGAATCTGTAAGGACAAATCATATACACTAGTGCCAAAACGTGATGATCAGCAGCTCTCTGACAAGTCTGGTACCTCTGCTCCTAGATCTGGGATTGATTTAGTGGAAGGGGAAATTGGTATGTCTTATGTTTTGTACAGGGTTGCTACAAACTACAGTTGATATTGGCATTTTTTTTTTTTCTGTTTGTGGGGTGGAGGAGTGTTTAACAGTCCACATTTAAAAGATTTTTTAGGGGGTTCAATTTGGATGAGAGTATGTTTTAGTTTAAATAATCAAACATGTGGATTTGTGATGTTATGCCTGCTTATGTTAATGCATTTGAGAGTGATAACAAGTGTAAGTGACAAATTGACTTGTCATGTTTATGGAGATTTAGATTAAAGGTAAAGGAACTGCACTGCTGGTACATTTTCTAGTGCTAAATCAGTTAGATCAATTTTACTGGCTTTGCCAGTGGAGAATCTGGATGTTGGGAACTTGACAAAAAACCCACGGAGGATCTAGCAGGCACTCTGTAAAAGTCTGAAAGGCAGGAGTGGGGTGGATAAGGAGTTAACAGTTCTCTGTCTAGACCTTCAAGCTCTTTATTTGTGTCTCGGAGATCTATTTGTAGGAAATAAGCTACACTAACTTGCCGCTGAGACATTTGTTTTTCATAAATTATATTATACTCAGTAGCAACTAGCAAGCCAAGGAACTACGACAATCATATATCTCTGTTGCTATGTTCTGTTTTGCTCAGTTAAACAAATATGTTGAAAGTAGCAAGCATCAATGTGTGTAAAGGTTTATGACCAAAACAAAAAGGACAGGAGAATAATTCTGTGCATTAACGTTACCTGCTAAACAAAAATAATTCTGTGCATGGTAAACCTATTACTTATGTACCCGGGTAGCTAAGTTACTCGGACTCGTCTAAAATGTTGTCGGGTGCGTGTCGGATTCTTCAAAAGTAGTGTATTTTTGGAGGATCCGACACGGGTACAGCAACACTTTCGAAGAGTCCGAGTAACTTAGCCGGGTAGCGCCCTCTCTTCTGTGCTCTCTGTCAATCTTGTTCAGAGGTACTGCGTAGAAGTAATTCATCTTCAGGATCAACCTAATCTTTTCCTCCCTGATGTTCAGAGGAAGGGTTCACCCTTATACAAGTCACTTTTTCTACAATGTTAATAAAAATGAAAGCCAGAGAATAGGGAAAGATAATCCATAACCTGCCTTATCACAAATATTTTCCTATGACTATTGGTTATATTAGTTATTGGATTTTAACTCTTTATTGAAATGGTGTACTTGATACTAAACCGGATCTTTTGAGTGCTGGTGTAGTATGGCAATACCACTTTACAGTATTTTCAAGAGTCGAGCAAAACATACTGGATTTGGGATTTACTTAATAAGATTTTATTTGAGATCTATTTGTTGGATAATCAAACTAAGCCAAAATGCATTTCTCTTTGTTTGTTCGCTAGCTGATATTGGCCTTTGAGTGAGGATATACTATATGCTAAATGAGTAGACACACAAGCTATTTGAGTCTGTTGGACTTGGCTTTTGATTGCGTAGATAAAACTTGTGTGAGTTTGTTTTGCATGATAAACAGAGAAGTTCCAACAGAAACATTCTCTCTTTATCTTTTTGATAAATCAAAAGAGTTCATTAATACTTCAGCAAGATGATATGATATTCACACAGGTGTAGTGTTCAGATACATTAAGCCTCCCAAAATTATATCCAGCTCTTAATACAAGCTAGTATTTCCACTTTACACCAAAATACTAAAGAAATATTACCTCCTTTCCATCTTATATGGTGGTTCTTGACTGGACATACCTAAAATACCTTAGAACTTGTGGTCTTACATATGCCATGACATTAATATTTAGGGGGGCTATAAGAGCATGTTATTAAGGGTTAAACAGGAAGTTTAAAGAGCTTCCAAATATTGGAAGTTGTCATTCTTTTTGGAACAGACTAAAAAAGAGAGTGCCACATAAAATGGAATGGAGCAGAGTAAAAGTTAATAATGTGACCCTCAATAACCGATTCTCTAGCCCTTCGAAAGTTCTCCTATTTCTTCCCGTCCACAAGACCCAAAATTGCAAAAAGAGCGAGCTTGTATAGCTTTTCTTTTCTTGCATCACTTATTCAATCTCCTATTTGCCATTGTGTCTGCTGTTGCCTGAGAAGGCCCATCGAGGTTTGAGTGTTGCTACCATCAAGTATCACAATTCAGAAGTAGAAATACAGTGCAATAGAAGGTGGTCCACATAGAATTCCTTTTGTTATTTTACCGTACGATATTGTCCAAGCTTTGGTATTATTTGGATGTAGAACTGGAATCCTTTATGCCTTTGACTATTTCTTTGCAACTAGAAGTTATATTGTCTTAAAACATGGACAGAAATTAGCCACCTCTCTGAACCCAAAAAGAGGTCTTCATCCTGTCACCTGTAATGCAGCGCCCACGTGGAAGTATTTTAGGGGAAGAGGCCTTCTGTTGCATGAAAAAGAGTTATATATTAATTCTAGGGTCGTAGGCAGCTGTTGTTTGTATTTCTCATTAAAAAATGAGACCAATGAATAATCTTCAATTCTTATCTACTGTACTTATCAGAAGAAAGTTTTATTAAATTTGAAGGGGAGCCTTGGCGTAACCAGTAAAGTTGCCTATGATGAGGTCACGGGTTTGAGGCGTGGAAACAGCCTTTTGAAGAAATGCAGGGTAAGGCTGCATACAATAGACCCTTATGGCCTGGCCCTTTCCCGGACCCCGCGCATAGCAGGAACTTAGTGCACCGGGCTGCCCTTATAATGGATCTACAGAAGTGGGTGATCCAAGTCTAATTTTTTTTTAAGAAGAGAAAGGGCAGCCTGATATAGTTACTAATTGGACTACCTAGCAGGCGACTTCTATCTTATAATCCAGTCTGGTATCTTGGATGCTTATTCACTTGGTTGGAGGTTAGAGCGCTAAGTTTGGTTGAATTATAATCTATTTGATATGTGTAGAGATGTTTTACTTGCACAAAGTTTTGTGCTTTCATCATTTAACAGTGGAGATGATCAGAATGCGCTCTCTCCTTTTTACCATTCTTGTTATTGTTACTTATTCAAGCATTTTGTTTTAAGTATCTATAATGCTTTCTAATCTATTTCAGGTCGTTCGGTAACTGCTGATAGTGGGAAGAAGAAAATCCTGCTGTTGAAGGGGAAGGAAAGGGAAGGTCGTAATGTAAGTTTTACATCTTTAGTGGCAGGAAAAAGAAGGTCCTAATGTAAGTTTAACATCTTTAGTGGCAGGACAAGGAGCTTTTTTCTTCTACTTGACTATCTTTCACTGGGGCATCGGTAAAGGGGTGGGGGGGTCAGAGAAGGGAACTGAAGGGCATTGGCAGTCTTTTGTCTCTATCACAAGGAAAATGATAGCATGTGCAGAATGGTTTCCATTTTATTGGTGAAGCGAACTGAGATACAAGAGATATTAGAGCAAGTGAAGAATTTTATAGACCAACACCATTTAGCTTGAATGACTAAATTCATCTTCCGTGTGTTGCTCAATTCGTTACTACCAACAATTTCAGACTTGCTGTGATCATATGTTCATAGAATTTGCTGTAGCCTCCTTTTGAGGTGACAATATCTAAGAGTATGTCCGTTCCTGTTGGGTTTGTCTTCTCTAAATAAAAGCATTGCTAAAATATGTTCCATATGACTGTGATATAGTATTCCATTTATGACAAATTTATGTGGATTGCCCTGACAGAGCAAAAAGGTGCCCTTCACACAATATTGTGCCCTGGAGGATGATATACTTGTGTAAACTTCTATATCAGGAAAAAAAATGCACAGTGATGTTCATGACATTGTATGTACTTATATGGGTTTACTTGCCTGAATTAAAATTCCGGAGGCATGACATTCTAAAGATTCTGGATTTTGATGTGATTTATCAGATTCTGCATACTGTGGTTCCCCTGTTGGAGAGAACTATTGCCTCTACATAGTTGTTTAAGGATGTTATCCTTTTAGGTTGCTACTTTATGTCCAAGGCGTAACACATCAAAGTCTTCTCAGGTTATTTTCTTAGAGCCCGTTTGGATTAGCTGAAAAAAAAAGTGGCTTTTAAGCATAAGTGCTTAAAAGTACTTTTTAAGTGCTGAATGTTATTTTATAAATAAGCAGTTACTTGTTTGGATAAAAGTGCTTAAAGGGGTTTTAGAAGTAAGGGTAGTATTGGAATTAACAGAAAATATAAGGGATAAAAGGGTAAAGTTTTTGGTCAAACCAAAAAAAAAAAAAGTTGGGGTTGAGCAACTTCTTGGTTTTGCCTTATTCTAAGCGCTTTTTAACTTAATTTAAGTTGTTTTCTATTTTACCAAACACCCAAATAAGTTAAAAATGGCTTATAAGCTGGTTTGACCAACTTATAAGCCAATCCAAACGGGCTCTTAGTTCGTTTGTCATCCATCTGGGACTTACTTTTGTTTCTATTAACTATGTAGGTTTCTGGTGGCTCATTAGCTCAACAGAATGTGGCATCTACTCTCAAGAATTCACCTAGTTCATCTGCTCCGAAACAGAACCAGCTCCAAGTAGCAAGTGGCTGGATCATCAGAAGTATTCTTCTAAAGGATGCTCGACAGAATCAATCAACATCTCAATCAGAGCATCAAATTCAGGATAAGGCCAAGAGACCTCCTCGGCCACCAAGTATGCAGTTGTTTCAGAAGGATACAAGTGGAGCTAATGAGGATAAGGTTGTTGGAAATGACTTGCAAGTTGTCCACATTGAGAAGCAAGAAAGACGTTCTAGGAATAGAGATAGGCCTGATCGTGGTGTTTGGGCTCCTCTTCATCGTGCTGATAGTTCACAAGCCAGTAATGAATCTTTATCATCTGGTACCCCTCAATCTTCCCAAGTGCGAGATTTTGTTGAAGGTTTGTTCACTTGTATCACTTAACTATTCTTGTCCTTTTGCCAGATATGGTATATTCTCAAAATCTTCTGATTGGGAAAGTAAACTCCTAAGGTCTGCTTGGGAACCGTAGTATAATTACTAGACATGTCATTGCTAGGGTAGTAATTACACAATACAGTAATTACAAAGTCCTGCTTGTTTTGACGCGTAATTCCCAATGTCATGTGTTTGGTTGCCCAAGGGTAATTACATAGTTAGATATTTTTTTAGTTTAAAATGAAAGTTAATAATTTTTACTTATTTATGTAAAATATATTAAATAATTATAAATTGTTAACTAATAGCGTGAAGAATAACTGGTATCTTTCAAATAAATAATTTTTGAGCTTGAATTGATTTTAAAAAATCCCAATAACAAGTTTAATATTGGACCAACTTATGTGAATATAATAGAAAATTTATGATTTGTTGCACTTTTTAAATTTAAAAGAAAAAATAGATATGAGTTTAGAAAGTAATTTTGTGTGATGAATATTTATATTAATGAATAAAAGATAAAAGAGTTAGAACTACCTATTGAACAAACTACAAATTCTACTTATCAATCTATCTACAACAAAATTTATATGAGAACTCATTATTATAAAGCTAATAATAAAGCATAATATTATCTTCAAACTATCAATATCATCAATCAAAATTAAACCGATAAAAGAATCATATCAACGAAGATAAAAAGGAAAGAAATAAGATATTTAAAATATAGAAAATCATAAAAAAAGATAATAACTATCTAGAAAGTCATTAAGTTCATTGCCATCAGTAAAACATCAACCTACAAAGTGCTACTAGTACTAGTGTACTAAAATTGAATATGCAATAAAATTTTTTAAAGGGCAGCCCGGTGCACAAAGCATCCCGTTTTAGCAGGGTCCGGTGAAGGTACACAACCTCTGATGTGATTTAGAGTTGTAGACAGCCTACCCTAATGCAAGCATTAGTGGCTGCTTCTACAACTCGAACCCGTTACCACCTTTTACCGTTGCTCCAACCATCCATTTTGCAATAAAAATTCTTAAATAGAGAAGGTAAATATTAAGGAGATATGAAGTACTGATATCTGTAATGGAGCAACAAGTGGCTTCATGTTGAAATAGAATTAGAGAGGACAGAAATGGAAGAGGAAGAGTTCCTTTACCCCAAAAAAGAAGAAAATAGTACTTGAAAAAGAAAAAAGAAAAAAGAAAAGAATTTGAGTCATTTGGAACGTACATGGTGTAATTACCCCAATTCTCATCTTCCCATTGAGAATTGGAGAGAGTAATTACTTCCCCTCAATTACATCCAATATCATGCTGACCAGGTAAATTACTTGGCCAAACAAACAGGCCAAACTGTGTAATTACACCTAGTTACATCCAATTACAAGTGCCCTTCCAAACTGGCCCTTACGCTTATTATTTTACTGCCTCTTCCAAGTCTTCTATGATTGCAAATGAGTGTATGCATCATTTCCTTACCTCTTAATTCTAGTTACATGTTCAATGTATGTAAATTACCTTTGGTTTAGTTTTTTCTCTTGAAATCGTACTCTCTTTTTCTGCTTCTATAGGGGGTCAGGGAGAAACGAAAAGTGATTTACCAAGTGCACGTGGTTGTGAGTTTAGACCAATTGGTAGTGGGCGTAATTCTCATTCTTCTGCTGATAATGGTTAGTTTCATTTTGGGCCATAAGATGATTGTGCTGAAATATTTGATGAATTTTCTCTAGCCTTAGTTATTGGGTCTTTTTTCTGATGAATTAAGGTAACTATAAACATGGTGGTCGTCGTGGTTTGAGGGATGTGGATGGCACTTCTGTTGGGGAAGGAAAACCCATGAGAAGGGGAGTTACTTCTGCTTACAGTTCTCTTGAGGTGTGCTTTCTTTTTAAATTCTTATTTGTACTATAATTATCTGCTTTCCCCATGTACATTACTAATGTGCTTGCATGGACTATGGTGCCAATGCAGAAACAAGTGTGGGTTCAAAAGTCAAGTTCTGGTTCTTAGTTTTGTTATTTAATGGTAAGTTTCAATACGGTCCATGTGGTGTCTACTTTCTTTTTACTTCAATTTTTTCCTTCTATAGAAATGTTCGGTAAATGAATTGAATATATGGCATCAGAAGCTACACATTCCGAAATAGCTGAGGCCTTGAAATTTAAGGTTAGCAGAGGGATAAACTATTATGATAATTTACGTCTTTTCAATTTGATGGTGGGAAAGCCTGGGACCATCTTTTTGGGTGTAAGTTTAGTCTCCTAGGTAACATGCTATTTCTTTTTGTTGGAACAAAAAAAGGAGCAGTATGTTTTCAATCATAGGCAACGGTATGCCTTTATCTTCTTGCTCAAATTGCTTCGCCAAGTTGTTTGAAATCTAGAGCTGCTGAAATTGGATGTTTGAAGTAGTTTTTAAAAATGGTCTGAGTGATGGATGTGCTGTGGATTGTGTTGCAGTCTTGTGCTTTTTCTAAAGCAGCTCAATGTAATGGAATTTAGTGGCCCATCTTTCTTTTATTGGATGTTGTCAGGGCTGAAAGCTCCGACACTTTTTCCTGTTATATTTGGGTTCTGTTGTACTTCTGTACATATTTTGGGTGTTGGTCTAACTGGAAAGAACATACCTGCCATCAATGTTTAAAAGCAAAAAAGTGTAAAAAGCAACAAGGCCAGTGGGGATATAACCGAAAAGTATAACCGAAAAGTGGCAAAATTCACCAAAACTATAAAAAATAAGTTAACATATTGTGACTATAGTACCTACTACCTAAAACATTAAATTGCAATCAAAATTATAGTACCTACCCGATATATAATAACGACGATATTAATACAATAATTAAATTGAAATTAAAATCAGTAATTTCAAGAACCCAAGATTTAGTAACTACAATATTAATACAATAATTCAAAGTAAACATTGTTAAAATAAAATTTCAACTAGGACAGTTAAAGATCAGTAAAATAGCAGATTGACAACAACAACAGCAACCCAGTGAAATCCACAAATACGGGGGTCAGGGAGGGAGAGTGTACGCGGACCTTTTACTCCTGCCAAGGTAGGACGGTACATTTCGAAAGACCCCGCTCAATAAAAAGCATAAAAAGAGGTCGGATAAGGCTAAGAGATTCAAAGCGATATGGAAATGCAAATAACGAAAGCAACACAGATAAAATAGGATAATCAAAGCACCGAAAATAACAGATAATAGCAGAAATCAGAGCACAAGAAATTATACTGCAATAATGCGACTATTAATAAGGAAGGATAATGAGACTATCTACTAGCCTTCTACTCGAATCTGGGTCCTCCAAACCCTCCTATCTAAGGTCATGTCCTCGTGCTTTAGAATCGCGCCATGTCGTGTTTAATTACCTCTCCCCAATACTTCTTCGCCTACCCCTACCCTCGTCCGAAACCATCCATGGCTAACCTTTCACCCTCCGCACCGGCGCATCTCGTGTCTCTCTCTCTTCACACGCCCAAACCATCTCAATCTCGCTTCCGATCTTGTCTTTCACCGAGGCCACCCTACCTTGTCCCGAATATCCTCGTTCCTAATCTTGTCCACTCCCGGCGTGGCCACACATCCATCTCAACATTCTCATCTCGGCAACTTTCATCTTTTCGAACGCGAGAGATCTTAATCGCCAACACTCCGCCCCATACAACATAGTCGGTCTAACCACCACTTTGTGTGTGTGTGTGTGTGTGTCCGCGGCACCTTCTTGTTACATAGCACTCACGAAAGCCGAGCCTCATTTCATCTACCCCGCCCAATACGATGTGTGACATCATCGTCAATCTCCCGCCGCTTGCGCGATAGACCCAAGATACTGCGAAATTACTTTTCTTCGGATGGCTCGGGTACCAAGCCTCACTTCCAACAACCGACCTCTTGAGGTGCTTCACCGAACTTGCACTCTTAAGTACCGTTCGGTCCTACTCAGCTTAAACCCTTTAGACTCCAGAGTATGTCTCCAACCCTCCAGCTTAGCATTAACTCCGCTACGAGTCTCGTCGATCAGGACTATGTCATCCGCGAAAAGCATACACCATGGCATATCACCTTGAATTTGCCGCGTCAATCCATCCATCACCAAGGCAAATAAAAGCGGACTAAGAGCTGATCCTTGATGCAACCCCATCACAATTGGAAAGTACTCTGAGTCTCCTCCTACTGTCCTTATCCTGGTTTTGGCTCCCTCATACATGTCCTTGATTACCTTAATGTACGCCACAAGTACACCTTTAGCCTTCAAGCATCTCCATAGGATCTCTCTTGGAACTTTGTCGTAAGCCTTTTCTAGGTCGATGAATACCATGTGTAAGTCGCTCTTCCTCTCCCACCTCCACCCCCGCCTCACTCGCAAGACGGATGGTTTCAGAATTGAGCGTCCGGCATTTAATCCGAACCGGCTCTCTACGGAACAGACACGCCTCTCCTCACCCTCATCTCCACCACTCTTTCCCCACACTTTCAGTATGACTTAGCGACCCCCCCCCCCCCCCCCCCCCCCCCCCCCTGATACCTCTATAGTTGTTGCAACTCTGGATATCTCCCTTGTTCTTGTACAGAGAGATCATTACACTCGACCTCCATTCTTCGGGCATCATTGCCGTCTTAAAGATGACATTAAACAACCTAGTCAGCCACTCCAAACCTGCCGGGCCCGCGCTCTTCCAAAATACCCCAGGAATCTCGTCAGGTCCGGTCGCTTTTCCCCCGCGATCCCACAAAAAGCGCACCCTTAACCTCCTCAACCTTAATACTCCGCAATACCCAAAATCGTGACGCTTTCTGAATGTTCTAAATCTCCCAACACAATGTCTCTCGTCCCTTCTTCATTCAAGAGTTTGTGGAAGTATGATCGCCATCTCTCGTCTACCCAGTCTCTCTACCAATACTTTGCCATGCTCATCCTCGATGCACTTCACTTGATCCACATCACGTGTCTTTCTCTCCTCGCCTTGGCTAGCTCGAACAATTTCGATCCCCTTCTTTCTCCTCTAGTTCGATAAAGGCGTTCAAAAGTCGTCGTTTTTGCCGTCGAAACGGCCAACTTCGCCTCCTTCCTCGCCATCTTATAAAGTTCCCTATTCGTCAACTTCTCCACCCCATCCTTGCTTTCTATCAACTTCGCATACGCCACCTTCTTTGCTTGCACCTTCCCTTGAACTTCTCCATTCCACCACTCGGGCCCTCGATGCTGACCACGACTACCTGTCGAGACCCCCAACACTTCCCTTGCTACCACCCTAATGCAACTAGCCGTCCTATCCCACATACTGGTCGCATCCCCACTACTATCCCAGGACCCCATATCTTTCAATTTCTCTCCCATCTCCAGGGCACTAGTCGTGGTCAAACTCCCCCATCTGATCCTAGGTCGGTCATGCACGACCCTCCTCTTCCTCGTCATCTTGATCCTTAAATCCATCACCAAGCAGCTTATGTCGGGTTGTAAGGTCGTCGCTCGAATGACCTTACGTCTTTCGTACGTACCTTTATCATCCTTCCTAAGGAGTAAAAAGTCTATCTCCGAGTCTTAGCCACCGAACTACGAAGGTTACCAAAGGCTCCTTCTTTGGGAAACTCGAATTGGCTATCACCAACCCAAAAGCTCTTGCCAAATCCAAAAGTGAGACTCCTCCTCCATTCCCCGTCCCCAAGCCAAAGCCTCCATGCACATCATCATAACCTCCCGAAATAGACCCGATGTGCCCATTGAAATCACCTCCCACGAATAGCTTCTCAGTAGGCGGTATGCCTCCCACTAAGTCATCCAAATCCTCCCAAAAGCTCCTCTTCACCTCCTCGCCTAAGCCCACTTGCGGCGCATATGCACTAATAATGTTCAAAGTGAGCCCTTCAACGACCACCTTAATCGACATCATCCTATCGTGACTACTCCCAACCTCTACCACCCGATCCCTTAATTCACTATCTACTAAAATGCCTACCCCATTCCTATACTTCGTCCTACCGAGAACCAAAGCTTATACCCGTCTACCTCCTTAGCTTTAGGACCTACCCATTTGGTCTCTTGGACACAAGCTATATTAATCTTCCTCTTCTTAAGAATCTTAACTAGCTCTATGGATTTCCCCGTTAACGTCCCAATGTTCTAAGAACCTACTCTTGACCTAGACGCTCCTTTAACCCGCTTACTCCTCCTAACCCTCGCCCCTGTCCCCGAACGAGAACATGACCCTAGTCTACCATCACTAACCAAAGCCACGAAAACGAGTATAAACTAATAAATTATTCAAAGGTCTAAAGTCAGCAAAATGTAACTACAAGTGTATAAACAAATAATGGATATGGCAACCGGAGGTACCAACTCCAGTTGAACTGAACCTGGTCGCCGCTGGAAAACACTGTTCAATGTCCGAGTACTGTTCACTGTCGAGTTACTGTTCACTGCCGGAATAATGTTCACAAAGACCTGAAAGGGAGAAGAGAAGAGGGAAAAAAAAGGAGAGAGAAAGAGAGGGCTGGCCGGAAAAAGTCGCCGGCGATGGCGCAGCGGTGTTCTGGCAGCGCCAGAAGCAGATAAAAAAAGGAGGAGAGAAGAAGAAGAGGAGAAGAAGAAAAGGGAAGAGAGAAGAAAAGTAAATCTGGCCGGAAAAGTGGCCGGCGTCAGCTGAACAGTGATGAGGTATGGTCGCCGGTCGGGGTGGGGGGGGGGGGGGGGGAGATCTTACCGTTGGGAGAGCATAGGAGAGAGAGAGCAGAGAAAATAAGTAAACCTAAAATAGCAGATTGAATTTTTCATTTTTTTTTTTTTTTTGGGTTGATAGATAAAGTAAGATGTTTCATTCACAAGGAAACGAATTGAACTTTTCAATTTTTAATCAAGCATCATAAAAGAATTAATGTTAATTTGTAGTATTTTTCATATATAATTGCTTTAATCAGTACTAAGAGAGTAGAAGGGAGAAGCAAAAGATAAATGCAGAAACAGGGAAGTATAAGAAGATGACTCCCTATACTAGAATTTACAGAAGGAGAGACATTGTTGGAAGGACAACAAGAAGGAAGAAGTAAATCAAAAGAAGCAGATCAACATAAGTAGTAGAAGAAGAGACGTCGAAAAATGAGGAGATGAAACAGACAGGAACGCCAAAGAGTGATGAAGTTTATGTGGAGAGGAGTCCTAGTACTTGAATATTCGAACTTTAATCTTTTGTTTTCTAATTCATATATAATGTAAAAATGGAATGTAAGTAGGTGAGGGGGCGGATGTAGCGAAGTGGATCAAGGCAGTGGATTGTGAATCCACCATGCACTAGAGCTGCTTGTCGTTCCAACCTAGTTCCAACAATGCATTTCTCGGAGCGAGAAAGAGGAACTGGTTGATGTTGCATATTAGAACTCATTAAAGCTCGATTAGATTCTCTCTTTATTTTGACTTTTTTCAAAGGGCAATGAAAGGGAGGAGAACAGTTAATCTGTTATTGTTTATCTTTTAATTGAATTCAAAGAAGCAAGCGCTTCTGATGGGGATTACATTGCACTTGACTGTTTGTAGTAGGTGCTTCATAAAGTTAAGCGCATCTCACCTCTCATGAGGCGATGACTTCGCATCTCTCCGTCGCTTTAAGCATTTAAGGGATGGTTTTTAGTAACACTGTTTGCTTCATGCTTTCTCATTGACTCTTGATGGTTATGCGTTTCGCTCGTGGCTAAAAGAAATTTTGCAATTCCAGGCTAGGGTCATTTGGTAGGTTTTATGACTTTATCAAATATAATTCTAAGATGTCTTTGTTTGAGAGTTGAGTGTTTCTCATCTTGTTTAATCCAATGGTCACCAAAAATGTCAGTATTCTATGTTAAAACATATTTATTCTCTATCCTATTTCTCATACTACTTTGATCCTCACTATCTGTAGTGCGTGCTTCATAAATTTTAGCAAATCGCTTCTTCCATGAGGCGATGACCCCTCGCTTTGCATCTCTCCGTTGTGTAAGCAACAAAACGATGGGCTTTAGTAACTTTTTGCTTCAGGCTTCCTCATTGACTTTTGACGGTTATGCTTTTCTGTGATGGCTAAAAAGATATCTTGCATTTCCAGATTAGGATCACTGGTTTTTTTTTTTTTTTTTTTAATCAAATATGATTCTAAGATGCCCTTGTTTGCGAAGTTAAACTGTTTCTTGTCTTGTTTAATCCAATAGTCACCGCAAATATCAGTATTGCTATGTTGTATATTTTCTTCACGTATTGATTCTCTGTCTTCCTATACCTCGTGGTTGTGTATCCTTTTCTTCCTCATTTATGGTTTACCATGCACTTAGATTGATTTCGGTACCTAGGTAAGTTGACTAGGCAAACCTCAACCCCCCAACAAAGGGAAAAAAAAACTCCTGTGGCAAGGGCAGGTCCTATTGAGTGTGTGTGTGTGTGTGAGAGAGAGAGAGAGAGAGACTCTGCTGCTCTTGCCTTAAAATGAACTCCCAGATACGTTTGACTGAGAAGTTTACTGTTTTTGATGTCTTCAGTCGTATTATCTGGTCTTCCTACTTTAAAATGAATTCTCAGAACTTTAATGTGTTTTATGTTGATTGACAAGTGAGCCATTTTGTAATGTTCTTCAATAGTATTATCTTGTTCTTTTACAGTGAAATGATTGGTTGTTTACCATATCGAGTATACAACAAGATAGTGGCTGGAGCTCTCTTTGCTTGACAGGACAGGTGTGAGGTTGCTGGAGCAAAGGTGTGGGTTCGAAAACTTCAAATGGAACTTTCAGTACACCAGGGTGCTACAGGTATTGGTGTTCACCTTTGAACTAATCTTTGACCGTATTGAATCAAAGATTGACAGGAATAGGAGCGGGAGGGAAGAAAGTCATATTAATGACATATCACCACAATTTTCAGCTGGTGTTTCTTGTGATGGCATCTTTTCACCATCAGAGCTGTGGATATCCTCGTTCCTGCCTTTGACTCGGCTGATAATCAAGAAAATATAGATTCTTAGATGGGAACTTAACTTTTGTTGAACTGTAAATACAAATGTGGGATCATGTGAAGTGCCCACACTACTTATTCATATGTCTATAATCCCATGTTAATTCTAGGCTTGACTGGTGGAGATTGGCAGCTTGTTTGAGCTAGTGTTATCTAAGCAGATCCAATTGCTGAAGCGTTGAACAGTTGGATCCCCATTATTGGTGTGTTATTGGGTGTGCTAGGCTAAGGTGTGTTGGAAAATGAAAGACCATTTTGGTGTTGATCCATCAGCTGGCCAAAGTAATAGTTCAGTTTATATATTACGCAATTCTTTTTTCCGTATGTCGTTAATTTTGCATTTATTCAATCCAGTGCTTGTTTCTGAGATTTTGATTATGTGCTAAGGCCTCATTTGTTTCCACTTAATGGAGGTCTGGATCTCAGATGTTCAGACCTTAGGTCATTAAGTGCATTCGTTTACATTAAGATCTAAGCATTTATTTGGTTTGAATAGGTCTTAATCGTTAAACTCTTGACAAAATTTTAATATCATTAAGATGTATTTTGTATGAATAATTTGTACCACCACCTCCAACCCCACCCCCACAACCATCCCACTACCAACCACCCCTAGCCACTAACCCCCACTACACCCCTAAAACCCCACCCACTACCATGCACCTATCCTATCCACAATTACAAAGCATTTCCACCATTACTAGTGAGCATAAGTGTTTCAATTTTTATTTGATTAAATTTGTATTTATCTTCTAACATTTACTTACTTTTTTTTTAAATTTGAATTGTATATTTATTATGTTATAAATAAATACCTTATACACATTCAGATGTTGAAAGACGAACAGTCCTAATCATTCAGTGTTCAGATTTATAGACATTTTAATCATTCAAACGTGCATTCGGATTTAGATATCTTAATTTTAATGAAAACAAATGAGGCTTAAAACTCGACGGGTGTATATCACAGATTATGTGATTTGATCTGTTCAAGTCAATAGCCACCCAAAAAGCATGAAATCATCTTCCATGTTTTGGATGAGTGCGCAAAATTGATGAAGAATTTGGAAAGGAACTAGGCTTGCACACACCAGAAGAACAAAATTGCGACAGGTGCCTCCTACTTCCTAGGCTGGTAATTTTGTTTCCAAGCGCAAATTTGGCGATCAGCAACTTGAATTTGAAGAGCTTCAAACAGGGACACAAATTTAGATTAGGAACTTTATGTTCGAATGTAATAATTTGAGAAGTAGTCCATATATTGACATTGGTGTCATCACTTAGCAAAAAGTGAACCAACCAAAAAAATACTAGCTCCATATGTTGACTTTGAAGAGCTTCAGATAGGGACAACAAATTAGAGCAGGATGTTACGTTCTTTGTCTTCAACTAAGTGCACGTGTGACACTTTACAACTGGCTCACGTTCTTGCACAATTTGCTCACAATCTTGCTATGTCAAGTCAACCTAGATTACTACACTCAAGATTGCTAAGAGAATGAAATTAAGGAAGACGAGAAATTTGCTAAACGAAGCTTTTTGTATTTAGAGAGAACTTGTTATTTTTGCTTGTTGGTTTTACAAATGAATGCTCTCTATTTATAGTACTTACCTAGGGACTAATATATAAATAATAATTATTGTACAAGTCCCTACATATTTACAAATATGCCTCTTCTCTAGAACTATCCACTAGGTTAGAAAATTCTAAGGTCTTCATAAGAAAACTTCTAGCAAATCCAAAAATCTCTAGAGCATTCCATGGGAATCTCCATAGATCTAGAATCTTCCAACATATGCTAGCTTCTTTTTCATGTAAGCATCCGCACGACAAAAATAGTTCCAAATGGCGCCTAGGTGGCATGATGATGTGGCGAGTCGTAACACTCTCCCCCACCCGATGTTGCAATGACCGTAGGGCAATGCTGCTGTGTAAACTCTCAAATCTTGTCTTTGAATTGCCACATATATTCGTGTTGTTCCCAAATGGCTTCCTTCGGTTATTGCCTCTGCTCAACCTTGTCATGTTAGCACACAAGATCCTCTAACCTGTGGTGAGCAACAAACCATTTTCCACCCAAAAGCGTCTCATCTTTCCCTGAGTGGCTAATTCCATGAGTTGCTTGGCTGTTGGATCATGCTGCATGCCCTCTTTCATAGCCTCTCGGATGTCACAACTTGCTGAAGTGATAGCAGCAAGGTCAGCCTTCCGGTTCAAAACATCGATCACGACATTACCCTTGCCCGATGTATACTCCAATTCAATCTTGTGATCCACCTCACGCCTAGGAGGAAAGTGCTTAGGTAGGTCGTTGGGAACTACATCTTTGTTCTCTTTGAGCAAATTCTCTATGCAAGGCGGTAGTATCTCGTGGGAACCCTTGTTTTCTTCCTAACTTGCAATGGTTGCAATGAACGTCGGTTCCCTTTTCTTGAGCCCCTTGACAAGTTGCATATTTGAGAGTTGTGCTTGACCCTATGCTAGTGGCATCGTCATTGTAGGCACCATGCAAACTCCTTCTCGTTCCAAGACCAAGAGACGTTGGAGGTAGGGGTCAATCATCGCGTGACAATGTATAAAGAACTCTTGCCCCAGAACAATGCCAAACAGTGTTTTAAAAGGCAGTTTTGGGACTCGCTCCGGGGTGGGACACTGGCAAAATGCCTCGGGGCTTACGTCTGGGGCTTAGTTCTGTGAGGCTTAGGCCCTAAGCACGCCTAACGCCCAATGCTCGGGGCTCGCCTAATAGTTTTTACACAAATTATGTGTCAGATTCCTTAGTTTAACACTGTTGACCCTCATAATTCTTTAATAAAATGATGTTTAATAGTTTTTTCATTTATAGAAATAAGAAGATCGAGAGTAACTCAAATAACAAGCCCTTGTATTGCATACTTACTAATTGAGAACACGTGAGACTGAATAGCAATTAACATTTGTTTTAAAAATAGATAGACAGATTTTGCATCTTCACTTATCCTTGGTCTTCATGTTTTTGTCCTGTGTCTCAAAATTATCATATTTTATTATTTAACTATTTGAAAGGTGTTTTATTTTTATTCATGAAGGAGTGATGTTTTAATTAAAATACAATTAAAGTTTATTGATTATTTCTTTCAGGGAGGTAACTTTCATAGTCTGATAGTAATGTATTTTAAGAAATTGTGATCCTTTTATTGTTTGAAAGTAAGATGTTAAGAGTTAATTTGCATCTCATAATAACTTTTATATCATTGCATTATTTATACTTGTAAAATCATGTTAGAAGTTTTATTTTCTATGAGTTTCTTTAAATGTTTTTAAACTATTAATATATATTTTTTATACAATTTTTGTTTATTATACTATTTTACTATATTATAAATTAAAAATATAAAGATCCACGGGCTCACGCCCCATGCCTTGGGGCTTACACCCTCGTCCCGTGCTAAGTAAAATTCCTCGCCTCACGCCTCTGCCTTTTAAAACACTAATGTCAAAGATATCCATAGTAGTGGCGCTAAAGTTTTTCGTACCTTTCCAATCGCCCAATTTGACACCAACACCATTAGCTACACCACGAGCATTTTCTGGCTTAGCATTCACGGTCTTGACTAGGCATTAATTTGAGCGAGCTTCAACTCTAGTCTCTTTTCTGCTGCTGTTACGGTTCGCTTTTACGAGGGTAAGGCATAAAAGTTAATATGAGGTTGTTGGTGCTCTAATTGGATTTTAGTATTTTTAGAGTCGCCACCTAATTTATTATGAAAAACTAAGAAAATCGGGTTTAAAGATTTTTCCAAAAATGAGTAACAATCTTTTGGACCAAAGTTCGAAGTAAGGGTTCTGGTGATCTCCTAGGGAAGGTTTTACGCATTCTAGTATTAAAGATCCGTTGAATACGGTTGACCTACGAGCTTCAATGTGTGATTAATGTATTTATTTGTTTAAAAGTCTTTAATTTTTCGCAAAAATGTCATTTCATTTTATTTCATACCATGGTTTCAAGAAAAATTTAGCAAAATTCCCCTTGTAAAAAGGAGTTTTGGTTTTCAAATCCACATAAGTGTTCAACTCACTTTATTGCCGGACTAGGACACACCCGGATTTCTTCCGAGTAAGAGTCGCTACTATTCTAGTCCTAAAAAATGAGTTTAGTTCTTATGGGTTTTTATATCCGTTTTTGCATTATATATATATATATATATATATATATATATATATATATATATATATATATATAAGTTTGGTTTATTTATTTATTTATTTGAAGCCATAGGTCAACAATATCCGAAGTCAAAATCCATTTATTCTCATACTTAGTCCAAATATTTTTAGTCCAATAAACCTTTTGGGCCGAAAACGTTTGAATAAAAACGGTCCTTTTTCTCCAAATTTTTTCAAGCCTCGAACCAGTTTTTCAAGTCATTTTCCAGGTTGTGCTTAATGTCAAATCTCAGAGCCCATTTTGCCATCAAAGATGAACCACATTTCTTCCATTTTTCAACCCAATTCATTTCTATCTGTTTTTGATACAAGATTCACAAATGATTTGAGCTAATTGGCTGAAGGCCCAAAATTATTTTACCTTCTTTAAAAATGAACTGTTCCCAGATTTTCATTACCAAAAGCCCAAAAACTTCCAATTAAACGTTTGAGAAAAAGCATAATTTACTCTACCCAAAATATGAGTTGATTATTAAACTTTAGCAAAAATCAGATTTTAAAATGCCAATTTTCAGTTGTGTAGAAATCAGAATTAACAAGTTTGAAAAGGTTTGAGCGACTCCCTAAAATACTAAGCGTTTGATTTCCTGAGTCTACACATGCATAGGGGTTTCACTATTTCACATGTTTGATATATAACATATACACATCAAATAAAGTAAAGAGAGGAAGAAAAAATATTTCTTTTCAAACTGATGGGCCTGCCCAAGCCCATCAGTGCCATTTTCATCCATTGGCTAGGCCTACAAATATATTTGCTTCCATTTCCCATTTATTCTCAGACGGACTCGATCAAGAGAAGATATTGGGCCTTTGGCCCAATGGTTTTATGCAATAGGAAGGCCCCAAAGGACGGTATTTCATGCAAGCAAAGAGAGAGAAACAAGGATTAGAAAGTATCTAAACAACACTGAATTTGATTAAGAATACTTAATATAGTATGCAAAGTCATACAATTAAAAATATATATTACACTTAATAGAAATAACTAGGCTGAAAATAGCATACTTGCATTGGGCTGGAACAAATAAGGGAGTAGGCCAAAAAATTAATAAGTTGTAGGCTCAATATATAGAAGCCCATATGAATTGTATTAACAGAGAAGCAGGCCCAATATTAGAAATAGATAGAAAACAAAGTTCACAAAGTCATCTGCCTAGATAAAACCCATCACACAAGCAAATATGCACAATTTTTCAGCCAATATACCATAGATATACACCCATGGAGATGTGAAAATAGCTCAAAAAGGAAAGCTTTACCTGCTTGTTCCTGATGTCGCACAAGATCCAAGGGGTTTCTAGGAACCCCAGGCATGGCAGACTGTCATGACCCAACCGGAGGGCCATGACGGGCACTCGGAGCTAACCCACCCGGGCACCTCCCATCGTACTTCCACAATTATAACTAGGTGAGCCACATGACTAACCCGCAATTCCTATGCATCAATAATACCAATATTATTGGGCAAGAACACTTCTGTATCAACATCATTAATTGTGCCCATATACATATACATAAGCCGCGAGGCTAACAAAATGATACACAAAATACGAGCCGACAAGGCTAGGAGACATCTAGCTATACACAACTGTATATGAGCCTCTAAGAAGAACATGTAGCATCGTATAGACGGGACAGGGTCCCGTCATGCCCATATATGTATATACACAAAATAATAGTACCAAAAACTGCAGCTCCGACTCAAATGGAGCTCCTCTAAGTAGTCTCGGGATAAGCAGCCTAAGGATCAAGTCTATCTCCCTGTCCACCTGCGGGCATGACACAACGTCCACAAACAAAAAGGACGTCAGTACGAACAATGTACTGAGTATGTAAGGCATAATCAATAGCATAATAGAAGCATGAAAGATAGCAGAGTCATGGGAGGGTAGAGCCATTTATACCTCTAGCGACGTTCATCGTATTTACTTACCCTTTTTCTAATGGGAACCTTCCACTACATACGCTTACATATATAGTAGCACCATACCCGACCATAGAGGCTCGGTGTCTCACATACTCGACCATAACAAGGATCGGTGTTATACATACCTGGCCATACCAAGGCTCAGTGTTATACCGTACTAACCGGCAGGCGCGCACGCAATAGATATCATACCCACCATATAAGCTCGGTGTTACTTAATAGCCATACACACACACACGTAAATATATATATATATATATATATATATATATATATATATATATAAGATTACATAAGTTTCGTCATCATCATCATTATCATCATCGTCATCATCATCACTTTCGTTATATCTTTCCTTAGAGGATCAACTATCATAGAATGGAACCAATGGTATCATAAGAATATCAAGAACTATGAGCTTTAGTGGTTATAGGAATGAAGTCATCATGGAAGACATTATGGAATTCTCATGAAGGTATACGACAAATGGGAACATGCCTTAAGAAGAAGGGTTAGCCTTACATACCTTTATGTTGTCTTAACTACTTAACGTTCACCGCCAAAGCTTGAGGAATCTACATTTAAAAGGATTCATACCAAGGTTAAGTCTTAAAGACACTCTTAAGTTCAAACTAGAATAATTCATGAGTTGACGAAAATTAGCGATTTCCCTATTTCATTGACTTCCACCATATGGAAAAACAACTCCCAAACAACTATAATAACATCCGCAATATCATAATCAAGTAGTCATGTTCCATTAAGTCTTAAAATTCATTCTCACATTCAACTGATATCAACAACTTCACACCATCCCTTTGCCCAATTGTATACAACACTTTCTTGTCATCATTATTACCCTTCATATCGAGATTATACTCATAACATTCTAACAATGGTAACCCAAGTTAAGTTACAACTCAAAATATCACGAAATCTACATTTGGACTTCATCTTCCACTTTCTTTCTTCACCCAAGTTATTCAACAACCAAGCATGTTTAATAACATGAAATAGACATGAAAACTAGCCTTTTATCTCATAGGAATGAGCTTTGGATCAAGTTATCAACTTGCATGAAACCCTAGCTTCAACATCCAAGGAATTCTTGAATCCTACAAACCCAATGAGTCTCCCAACACTTGAATAGGTTGATTCTTGCTATTTGATCTTTGATTTCTATTGAGTTTGAGTGGAATATGCTTGAGAGAAGGTTCTATAGCTTTTAAGAGTTTGGGAGAAGTGGGAAATAAAAAATAGAAACAAGGGTCGTCCATATATAAAAAGAGAAAAAACTGAATCGACCCGATTATACGGCCATTTATACGGTCCGTATAATCCCACCATGGTTTCACCCATCTCTGGAATGGTTATACGGACCATTTATACGGGCCGTATAACTTATACGGTCCGTATAAGTGGTCGTACAACCCAAAGATTTCCGAAACTTTCTCTCGTCGATTCGATCAACCTCCAATCCTTATGGAACTTTATTGACACTTATAAAACACTTCATTAACCTTCTAATGGGCCCTATAGCCCCTCCTCAAGACATTGCTAAGTAAATATTAGCTCAATTGTTACGAAACCTTCTCAAACATGACTTGCATTTCACTTTCTTTGACGAACTTAGTTCCACCGATTCATATGACTTCAAAATCTTGTGGTACGCTCTTAAAGCTATCAATTAATCTCCTTAATCTCACAAGGACTTTATGTTCACCTAAAACTCGTGCTAGTCCACTCACAATGCTACAATCCGAAATCTCAGAGATGTAACGTTCTTCCCCCCTTAGAAACATTCGTCCTCGAATGTTAGACTCTTGGAAATTCTACAAAAATTTCGCTAGAGTTTCCCTTGTAATATGGCACTATCATCCTGTGACAGCAACCCAAAATATATCACCTCACAGGGCTTACAAAAACAACATCAACAACTATGGCCACACACGACCAAGAAAGCATCAAGGAAAGCATTACATACCTAAGGGCAATGACCTCTCTGCCTGAGTCTCCTCTAGAGGTGGAAATAAATGTGGGTACCTGAACTTTATGTCTTCTTCCGCTTCCCAGGTCATTTCCTCTCTATTATTATTTCTCCATAAGACTTTAACTGAAGCTACATCTTTGGTTCTTAGTCTCCGTACTTGCCTATCTAGAATGGCAATGGGAACTTCTTCATAGGATAATTGACCGGTGACTTGGACATCATCTACTGGTACAATTTTGGAAGGGTCTTTGATGCACTTGCGAAGCATCGATACATGGAAAATCGGATGGACTGAATCTAAATTCGAAGGTAGATCTAATTCATAAGCCACTTGGCCTACCTTGCATACAATATCATAAGGTCCAATGTACCGGGGACTAAGCTTGCCCTTTTTGCCAAATCTCATGGCGCCCTTCATTGGCGACACCTTCAAGAATACCCAATCTTTTACTTGGAACTCTAAGTCCCATCGACGATTATCTGCATAGGATTTTTGGCGGCTCTGAGCTATTAATAATCGACCCCGTATAAGCTTGACCTTTTCCTTAGTTTGCTGGATCAAGTTCGGCCCTATCAGTTTAGTTTCTCCTACTTCGAACCACCCAATTGGGAATCTGCACTTGCGCCCATATAAAGCCTCATACGGGGCCATTTGGATTCTAGAATGATAACTGTTGTTATAAGCAAATTCAATAAGCGGTAAGTGATCATCCCAAATACCTCCACAATCCAACACACTTGCTCGTAACATATCCTTAAGAGTCTGGATGGTAGGCTCAGCTTGCCCATCAGTCTGTGGATGAAATGCTGTGCTAAGAATCACCTGAGTCCCCAAACCTTCTTGAAAAGACTTCCAAAAATTGGCTATAAACTGAGTCCCTCTATCAGAAATAATAGATACTGGAACACCATGAAGTCGTACTAATTCTTTGACATAAAGCTTTGCATAATCTTCAGCTACATATGTAGTTCTGACTGGTAAGAAATGAGTTGACTTCGTATGTCACACCCAAACTTTTGATAGGGCATGATGGGCACCCGACCCTTACTTAGGGCCGAGCGAACCCGCTGATCCTCGTGATACTCATAATCTTACTGGACTCTTAAATCATGAAATGAATGCATAATGTAAGCTTTTAAAAAAAAACATGCTTTTCGTCCTTCTCAAATCAAGTAAAATCTGTAATCATATGAAATCTGTAACATAATGCATAATGATACATCGGCTTACAGAGCCGCTTACAAAAGTCCGACATGTTATATACGTGACTCTGTCTCGCAAAGTCTCTAACATAACTCAAGATACCATAACATAGATACTCCGACTCGGCGACTCGGGAGGAAATGGAGCTCGCCAATCCAGCCGGAACATCTTCTACTAAAATCCTCTACTCATCCGTATACACCGCGTGGTACGAACGCACCCCCCCCCCCCGAAGAAAAAAGGGCCGCACGGAATATGTGCCGAGCATGTAAAGCATGAAATATAGTAAACAGGATCATACTGAAATAAGGAGTATAGAAAATCATAAGACTTGCCTCTGAAACATAAATCATGCGTATCAAGATCATATCCAGCCCATTATGGGATTGAGGGACATAAGTAAATAATCATCATGTACATATGCATATATAACGTGTCCCGGCCCTCTAGTGAGGGACTCGGTAAGTAAAATCATCATATCATGTACATATAATGTGTCCTGGCCCTCTAGTGAGGGACTCGGTGAATGAAGTCATCATATGCATCCTGGCCGCCATCCCCATATCATCATGTCCTCATATACATATACATATAACGTGCCCCGGCCCTTTAGTGAGGGACGTGGTGAATAATGCAGTGGAATTATGCACGAATACGTGTCCTGGCCCGAGACTCAGTGAAAGAAGTAATAACAGTTGACACGAGCAGAGTAGTGAGAAACCATATGCATATAAATCAACTTTTAAGACTCAATAGATGAGTAGACAAATCAACGCTCGAGTATCAAACGATAGTCATGTTAAATCCGTTCTAAGTGCCATTAGGACTACGTTAAAGAGAATCTCAGGGATCGTAAACATGTATCAAACCAATCCGAGCCCGCCCGTGAAAGTTAGGGGCATTACTTGTTATGGAATCTTCTACGAACGTATCGAAGCGATCCGAGCCCATCTATGAAAGTTAGGGACCTTATTCGACATAGAACCCTTTAGGAACAAAACTCTTTATGCAACATTCACTATCCAATCATACAAAAGACACAAGGACCATAGCTCGACTATATTAGGAATACTAACATCAAGAAGTGAATAAGAATCGTAGACATGCTCGGATCTTATGAATAGAGTTACCCCAAGGCTCGTATCATATCTTACTTACATCTAAGACATGCCAAAAGAAAGAAAGGGTAAGCTTTACATACCTTGTCCGCTTCCTAAGCTAATCAGAACTTAAGTCTCGGGCTTCCCAAGATCTACAACAACGTCATTAGATACCAAACATTAGCTATAGGTACTTAAGAATCCAATCCTAAGCTAGCACTTCATTTACAGAAATTTGGGCAGCACTTCCTTTATAAATTCAACAAACCCCGAGAATTCAACTCGGCCAAATCATCAACAACAATACCAACAATTAATTCAAAACGCATTCTAGCGTTAGCAACTCCCTTCTACATAATTCAACGGCATTTCAATTACATTCAAATCAATCACATACAACACAACCCGCCATCTTCCAAACTCAATACGAACAACAACAACACATTCCTCTTTTCCAAATTCATGAACTATACTAACAATCCACACGTTAACAACTTCATTCTCATAAATACAAGAAACTATATTAAAATCACATTAGCTTCTAAAACAGCCCACAAACGATTACAACTTCAACTTGAACCATCAAACCTTCATTTTCATCATAGAATCCACAACAACAACAATCTAAAGATATCAATTAAAATCAATTCACCATATTTTATAAAATCAGCCCCTACACGGCTCAACTTCAACATACATGGTTCCATGAATTTCATTCATTCCTTCACACTACAACACGTTCAAACCATCCATAACACATGTAAAAGAAGATTAAACCTTACCTTTTCCACTTAACTTCTCAACTTGGCTAGAGTTGTAAATTGCAAAAATGAATGGTTTGATTGCTCCAACAACTACTCCACGTTAATAAGGACCTCCCAATTGGTTGAAAATCTAGAAGAAAATTATTTTTTTTTGATCAATATTTAGGGACCATATTCGGCTAGCCCTTGGCCGAATGCTTCTCTATTTTTCTCCAAGCTTCTTGAATTGTGTAAAATGATGAATTGTGTCTTGCTTTGTCATCTCTTGTCTATATCTATATATAGCTCCTACAAATACAAAGGGGACACATGCCCCACTCATGGCTTAAGGCAATTAAAATTAGCCAACCCATGGGTGGGGGGCCCACACCAACCTCACGGCCACTTGGCCTTTTCATGAAATAATTTTTCCAACTTCTAGCCCCTAATTTTCCTTAATATTTCCACACCACTAAAATTCATAAGCAACTTGTGCATTACACAAAATCGAAAAATAGCCTTGTCCTTAACTTGTCGCAACTAGCTTAAAATATTCCAACGTACAAAATACGGGATATAACATCGTAAGTCTATCCACAACTACCCATATAGAATCATATTTATCCTTAGAATGAGGTAAGCCTGCAATGAAGTCCATATTAATCACTTCCCATTTCTAAGTTGGAATTTCCATAGCTTGCAACAATCCATCGGGGTTTTGATGCTCAATTTTCACTTGCTGACAATTAGGACATTGGGCCACGAATTTCGCTATGTCACTCTTTATTCCATTCCACCAATATATAGATTTAAGGTCATGATACATTTTCGTTGCTCCGGGGTGAACATAATAACGAGAACAATGGGCTTCTTTCAAAATCTGATGACGTAACCCTGCAACATCGGGAACACACAACCTGCCTCGATATTAGAGAACTCCATCTCCAGAAATCTCAAAGGATGACTTCTTCTTCTTCTGAGGAAGGGTAATTCTGTAATGAACTAGCATGGAATCCTCGTACTGGCGCTCTTTCACTTCAACTACTAGTGACGAGACAACTGAATTCTGAATGGTAGCTCCCCTATCGCCCGAGTCCATTACCCAAACTTCTATGCTAGCTAACTGCTAGAGCTCACGAGCTAACTCTCTTTTCTCTGCCTGAACATCACATAAATTACCCATAGATCTATGGCTAAAAGCATCAGCCACAACGTTCGCCTTCCCGGGATGATATAGGTTGTTAACATCATAATTTTTCAACAACTCCAACCATCGCCGTTATCGTAAATTTAATTCTTTCTGCTTGAAAATATACTGGAGGCTCTTGTGATCCATATAAATATCCACATGGACACTATACGAATAATGTCTCCACATCTTCAATGCATGAATCACCGCAGCTAACTCAAGATCATGGGTTGGATAATTTTTCTCATGTTTTCGCAATTGCCTTGAAGCATAAGCAATCACCTTACCATGCTGCATCAACACACATCCTAACCCAACGCCTGAAGTATCGCAATAGACAACATAGCCTTCTGATCCATCTGGAAGTGTTAGGACTGGGGCAGAAGTTAATCTATTCTTTAACTCCTGAAAACTACGTTCACAAGCATCCGTCCATTGAAATTTAGTTGATTTCTGAGTTAGCTTTGTCAATGGTGCAGAAATAGAAGAAAAGCCTTCTACAAACCTTCTGTAATAACCTGCTAAGCACAGAAAACTACGAACCTCCGTAGGTGTTGTAGGCCTTGACCAAGTCTTCACGGCCTTAATTTTTTGGGTATCCATTTGAATACCATCGGCTGAAATGATATGCCCCAAAAAGGTCACCGAATTCAACCAAAACTCGCACTTTGAAAATTTTGCAAATAACTCTTGAGTATGAAGAACTCTAAGAACAGACGTAAACGATCCGCATGTTCTGCCTTTCTGACCGAGAATATACCGGATATCGTCAATGAACACAATCACAAATAAATCTAAGAAAGGCACGAACACAGCTGTTCATCAAATCCGAATACCGATCTTTTGCGGGTTATAGTTAGCCCAAATGACATTACCCGGAACTCGAAGTGACCATATCTTGTTCTGAAGGCCGTCTTGGGAATATCTTACTCCTTAACTCTCACCTGATGAAACCTAGATCTCAAGTCTATCTTTGAAAACCATTTGGCACCTTGTAATTGATCAAATAAGTCATCAATCCTTAGAAGCGGATATTTGTTCTTGATTGTCACCTCATTCAATTGCCTGTAATCAATACACATTCGCAAGGAGCCATCTTTCTTTCTTACAAACAACACAGGTGCTCCCCACGGGGATGAACTAGGCCTTATGAAGCCTTTTTCAAGCAAGTCCTTCAATTATTCCTTCAACTCTCTCAACTCTGCGGGAGCCATTCTATAAGGAGGAATAGATATGGGTTTAGTATCCAGTAGCACATCGCTAGCAAAATCAATCTCCCGCTCTGGAGGAAGGCTTGGAAGCTCATCTGGGAGTACATCCGGAAATTCGTTCACTACGGGGACAGACTGAAGAGTTGGCGATTCGGCTTTTATATTTTGAACCCGGACTAAATGATAAATACAACCTTTAGCAATCATTTTCCTTGCCTTGAGATAGGAAATAAACCTACCTCTCGGAGATGCCGTATTTCCCTCTCATTCCAAAACTGGTTCTCCTGGAAACTGGAAGCGAACCATTTTTGTTCTACAATCGACATTAGCATAGCAAGAAGCTAACCAATCCATGCCCATAATGACATCGAAGTCCACCATTTTCAACTCATGTAAATCGACCATAGTATGATGATCACAAATCACAACTACACAATTTCTATATACTCGACTAGCTATTACCGGATCACCAACGGGTGTCGATACCTCAAAAGGTTTGATTGACTCCAGTTTGACCCCAAATCGACCAACAATATATGGAGTAACATATGACAATGTGGAGCCTGGATCTATCAATGCATATACATCAAGAGAAAATACCGACAATATGCCGTGACGACATCGGGGAGGACTCAAATCTGTCCCCCACCCACGCACAAATACGGTCTTTGCCGAGGACCACTAACGGCCAGCTTCTTCCTCTACTTACTACCACGACCGGCGGGCGTGTGTGAACCTTGCCCTGGAGGGCGTATAAATGACGAAGCCAGTGCCCGGCCGACCCCGCAGGCTCGAATCGTACCTCTAGTACCTCTCGAGGGGCAATCACGCATGATATGGCATGGCCGACCACATGCATAGCAAACATCTGAGCCTAATCGACACTGGCCCCAATGTAACTTCCCGCACTAAGAACATCGTGGAAGGGGTGGCCTTGCTTGGCCCGAGTCGCCTTTGTAATGAGAACCTGAAGCTCTAAAATTCGACTGCCGGAAAGGCGGATCTATCAAATCTCCGGCACGTAAACAGGCGGTGGAGGCACACTAGTCATAGAATGGCCTGAATGCCTAGAAAACTGCTGTCTCTGCCCTCCTCTAAACTCACTAGTCGAACCTGAAGATCTATCCCTCTTGCTATAACCTCTGTCATGCTCACGCTCACTTATTTGCTATTGTTGGCTTTCTTTCAAATTCTGGGCATGGGCTTGAATGCGAGAAATATCCATATTGTCCTGAAGGGACGCAGTCAAGCACTTATCCATAAAATGTGGCCCTAAGCCACTCACAAATCGGTATACTCGGTCACCCATAACCGCTACCATGGACGGGCATACCTAGCCAAAGAATTGAAGCGGAGACTATACTTTAAGGCACTCATACTTCCTTGCCTAAGATTCAAGAACTTATCGGCTCTAGCCCGTCGAACCTCTGGGGGCAAGTAATGTCGAAGGAAAGCATTAACAAATTCTTGCCATACTGGGGGAGGTGCATTAACTCCCCTAGGAGACAACCAAAACGTATACCAATGAACCGCAACATCCCGCAATCTATATGATGCTAACTCTATCGATTTAACATCTGAAGCATGCATTAAACGAAGTGTCCTCAATATTTCATCAATAAAGCTTTGAGGGTCCTCATCCGGCTTTGACCAGAAGAATTTCGGAGGGTTTAAGCTAATGAAATCACGGGCTCTAGCACTCCGACCCTACTTCCGCCATAACCCGTACACGCCGCGGGGCTCGCGCGCAACCAATTGAGTCAACAATTGAATGGCCTCTTTCATCTCTTAGCCCGAAACCTCTGGTGGAGGAGCTGGGGGTGCTGGAGCTGGGGCGAAGGCTCCCTCATGCTCCTCTGAAGTAGGTAATGAGTGTGAGGACCGAGATGGAACCTCATTCTGGGACTCACCTTCCTCTATATCCGTTGGCGGTACTCTTTCAGCCTGCCTTTCTACCACTGTCTTGCCCTTTTAGGCTGCCGTAGCTTTTCTTTTTACAGGCATTTCTGAAATACATAACACGCGGTTAAGGAAAGAGTTATATCATGGCTCAATTGCATGATCTATGAATAAAGAAGGTCATTCATTCCTAAATGCCCGTAGCCCCTGTTTATAAGTGTGGCACGCAACATACCCATAAACAAGACTCTACTGGACACGGCTCGTAGACACACCCTAGGACGAAACTGCTCTGATACCACTTTTTTCACGACCCAATCGGAGGGCCATGACGGGCACCCGGAGCTAACCCACCCGGGCACCTCCCATCATTCTTCCACAATTATAACTAGGCGAGCCACATGGCTAACCCGCAATTCCTATGCATCAATAATACCAATCTTATCGGGCAAGAACACTTCTATATCAACATCATTAATTGTGCACATATACATATACACAAGCTGACGAGGCTAACAAAATGATATACAAAATACGAGCCGACAAGGCCAGGAGACATCTATCTATCCATAACTATATACGAGCCTCTAAGAAGAACATATAGCATCATATAGATGGGACAGGGCCTCGCCATGCCCATATATGTATATACACAAAAGAATAGTACCAACAGCTGCAGCTCCGAATCAAATGGAGCTCCTCTAAGCAGTCTTGGGATAAGCAGCCTAAGGATCAAGTCTATCTCCCTGTCCACCTGCGGGCATGACACTACGTGCACAAACAAAAAAGATGTCAGCACGAATAATGTACTGAGTATGTAAGGCATAATCAATAGCATAATAGAAGCATGAAAGATAGCATAAGATAGCAGAGTCATGGAAGGGTATAGCCATTTATACCTCTAGAGACATTCATCGTATTTACTTACCCTTTTTCAAATGGGAACCTTCCACTACATACGCTTACATATATAGTAGTACCAGACCCCACCATAGAGGCTCGGTATCTCACATACCCGACCATAACAAGGCTCGGGTTTATACATACCTGGCCCTACCAAGGCTCAGTGTTATCCGTACCCAACTGCAGTGGTGCGCGCGTAATAGATATCATACCCGGCCATATAAGCTCGGTATTACTTAATAGCCATTCATATATATATATATAGGAATACATAAGTATCGTCAACATCATCATCATCATCATCATCACTTGGTTATATCTTTCCTTAGAGGATCTACTATCATAGGATGCAACTAATGGTATCATGAGAATATTAAGAACTATGAGCTTTAGTGGTTCTAGGAATGAAGTCATCATGGAAGACATTATGGAATTTTCGTGAAGGTATACGACAAATGGGAACATGCCTTAAGAAGAAGGGTTAGCCTTACATACCTTTATATAGTCTTAACTACTTAACGTTCACCACCAAAGCTTGAGGAATCTACATTTAAAAGGATCCTTACCAAGGTTAAGTCTTAAAGACACTCTTAAGTTCAAACTAGAATAATTCATGAGTTGACGAAAATTGGGCAGCATTTCCCCTATTTCATTGACTTCCACCATATGGAAAAACAACTCCCAAACAACTATAATAACATCCGCAATATCATAATCAAGTAGTCATGTTCCATTAAGTCTTAAAATTCATTCTCACATTCAACTGATATCAACAACTTCACACCATCCCTTTGCCCAATTGTATACAACACTTTCTTGTCATCATTATTACCCTTCATATCGAGATTATACTCATAACATTCTAACAATGGTAACCCAAGTTAAGTTACAACTCAAAATATCACGAAATCTACATTTGGACTTCATCTTCCACTTTCTTTCTTCACCCAAGTTATTCAACAACCAAGCATGTTTAATAACATGAAATAGACATGAAAACTAGCCTTTTATCTCATAGAAATGTGCTTTGGATCAAGTTATCAACTTGCATGAAACCTTAGCTTCAACATCCAAGGAATTCTTGAATCCTACAAACCCAATGAGTCTCCCAACACTTGAATAGGTTGATTCTTGCTATTTGATCTTTGATTTCTATTGAGTTTGAGTGGAATATGCTTGAGAGAAGGTTCTATAGCTTTTAAGAGTTTGGGAGAAGTGGGAAATAAAAAATAGAAACAAGGGTCGTCCATATATAAAAAGAGAAAAAACTGACCCGACCCGATTATACGGTCCGTATAAATGGACCGTATAATCCCACCATGGTTTCATCCATCTCTGGAATGGTTATACAGACCATTTATATGGGCCGTATAACTTATACGGTCCGTATAAGTGGTTGTACAACCTAAAGATTTTTGAAACTTTCTCTCGTCGATTCGATCAACCTCCAATCCTTATGGAACTTTATTGACACTTATAAAACACTGCATTAACCATCTAAGGGGCCCTATAGCCCCTCCTTAAGACATTACTAAGTAAATATTAGCTCAATTGTTATGAAACCTTCTCAAACATGACTTGCATTTCATTTTCTTTGACGAACTTAGTTCCACCGATTCATATGACTTCAAAATCTTGTGGTACGCTCTTAAAGCTATCAATTAATCTCCTTATTCTCATAAGGACTTCATGTTTACCTAAAACTCGTGCTAGTCCACTCACAATGCTATAATCCGAAATCTCATAGATGTAACACAGACACCAGGGGAGGTTCAAGCTTAATCCCCAAGTGCTATTTCATTTCTCCACTTATGTATTGAATCCATAATATATATAGGAAAAGAATTTGTGCAATGCTTGTGTTTTATCTTATGGAAAAAGAGACTAATTAGGATATTCCATACACACAGTATATAATCTTAAGATTAATCAATTAATATGGTGCAAAAATCAAAGCACAAATAACCCCAAAATTAGACCAAGACTTTAAAGAAATAAAGAAAGCATAATCTCCCAAGTATCAGTCATAAAGGAAAGGGCAGAAGTAAACAAATAAAATCCCAATCCTATTAAGCTAGATAAAAAAAAATCAATGCCTACATATTGATTTAAGACAAAGAAAAAGTTTTCATTAACATAGGTGATATACCTCAGTTAATCAGCATATATGACCTTTGTATACCAAAGGCGTATCAAGCCATGTATTACCAAATATACTGGGATTATTTCCCAGTCAACCCTAACTATGAATGACAGATAGCAGATAAGAACGAGACCCTTGTGGCAACACTTAGTTTATACACACCAAATCAACACACAACCTAGCTTTCACACTGAGGAAAAAAGAAGAAAAACCAACAATTCCAATTCCTAATTACTGCTAAGTGAAACCTTCCTAGTTAAACAAAATGTGACAAATAAACATCAGAGGACTTGCTTGTTCTTTGCCATAAGTTAAGTATTAACCTTTAAGCAGAATCATTATAGCAACAGTCTCAAAGGAAAAACATGATTCCTAAGTTCAAATCCACAGTATATCAAACTGCCTTCTTAATAATCTTGCAAATATTTAACTTAATCATCAGAGATCCTATGTTGTTATGTATTAGATTTATTTGTCTTAAAAACCTTTGAATAGATAAATTAATGACTAAATAACACCAAAGAGGTCCATGAAGGACTCAGACACTTAAACCTTGCAAAATGAAATGAAAACAGGCTCTTTCACAAGTTGGGATGATCAGACAAGGCATAAGGACCATCAAAAAATCTTCAAAGAGGCATATTTTTACCTTTTAATATCATACAGAGGCATAAGCAAGGAACAAAGTAGAATGAAAATGGGGATATACCTTTGACGGTATTCCACTAATGGACCACAAACATTTAAGCTGACAGAGATACATGAGGACCAGATGGGACCAAAACCAGAAGCAAATAACTTGTAACATAATCCCTTATCAAATAGGTAAAAAGGGCAAACACATAATAGAGATAACAAGAAAATTCAAGGCAGTTCAACCCACAAGTAGACTCATCAAGACTAATGACAAGATCAGGACAGCCTGGACACTTAGCGTTAATAGGTTTAAGCTTATTTTAATGCCATTTCACCACACCCAGCCAAGCTGTAAGACTTTATCTACTAGTTTCAAACAAAACCTTAATAGGTATAGAGGCAACTAGAAAGCCATTATCAAAATAGTCTCAGACAAATTTACAATACCTAATGTAAGTTATCATCACATAATATAGCAGCTTAATCAAACCACACATAAGACACCTTCCTAAAGTAGACAAGTTAAACTAGCTAACCACATAAACATAATTGATTGAACAAGCTAAGTTATTTCCTTGGTGTATGTCATTAAAACATATAGGATAGTATTATATGACCAGCATTCCCAACTTATACCTAAACATTTTCAAATTATGAGGAACTATTACCTCAAGTTTCAGTAACTATCAACAACAGATTCCCTTTAAGCAAAAAGTGATCTAGAGGATACATTAGACATATTATCCAACTTCAAACATAACACAGTTTTAGGTCCTCTTGACACTTATTCAAAGACAACATGATAGGAAACTATGAAACCAATTAGTACCTCACAACAGCAACTTATCGTTTCTATTATTATTAGGCATATATCCAGTGACTATAGCCTTTTCATCATAATGTACTTAGCATAGTCCCTGATTCTATGAACACAGTCTCACTATAATCTCCTGTCAACTCTGAGTGGACCAAACTAAACAATACAGTCTTATACCAACACAGTAAAACCAGCAAAAACTTGGCATATTGAACTAAATTTATGGACCATATATTAAACTGATAACATGAATCCAATCATATAATCCTACATTACTATTACAAGCAATTTAACTAAATCACAAAATAACTATGTCATACAAAGCAGGTGAGTATATGGTCCTTCTGAGACTAATCACATCAAACATGAACTGTACTAACTATTAAACTAAACGGGCCACTAATCAAGCTGATTACTAATAGTAATACATGAAAGACAAATAATCTAAACATATGATTCTCAATACAAGTAATAGACATTCAAAAACTAACTCTAATGCATTAATGACAAGAAGAAGATAAGGATTTTAACACTTGTTGGTGCAACCTTGTCGAGAATGGGAATTAGAAACCTTTTGTTCCTAAATCCAGACTCAACCACATAGCACAAGCAAAATTTTAAAATTTAAACTTCTTAGACTCTTAGTCTCAAAGCAAAATATTGCCAAAACTTGAAGTTAAGTTCTATTTTTGTGGAATTTTTTTTCTTCTCTCTAAAATGCAAATAAAGAGCCCCTTTATATAGGAATCTCAAAACTTATCAAAACCCTAAGTCCACGATGTGGGATAAACCCAGTTTTTGGGTTTCCTCCTCACAATCTCGCATTGAAAAAGCGAGATCTGCTCAAATTAAACATCAAAGGCCAAGAATTGGCCAACATAAGGTCGATCCGTAGAGTCCCTTAGGGACCAATAGAAAGCAGCCATTCAAAATCAAATACAACAAAACCCATTAAGGTTTTTCAGTCATGTATCCGTTGAATCCAAAAAGCAGAGTAGAAAAAGCAAGTTATACCTCATTTGGCTTTGGTATCGAGTGAAAGAGGAAGAAGCATTAAATGCCTTCCTAAAAAGGACCTAACATGACTGCCATGCCTGTGAAACTCTGAGAATTTTCCAAAAATGGTGATACACGTAGGAGAGAAGGGAGTCGCCTCCTGGCGGCTAGGGTTTCTTAAAGAACGCTCAGCAAAAAATGCAAATGACCCCTTAGGGGTCCGTTTGCCTGAGGGGAGGGACTTAAGTATTTGGGGTGTGGGCCGGATCTGGCCCTGTTAGGCTGGACTCGGTCCATAAAAAAAAGGGAGGGGTAGCCCGATACATATACATATATATACATAGGGGTCATTTGCATTTTTTGCTGAGGTTTCTTTAAGAAACCCTAGCCGCCAGGAGGCGTGTTACACCTCAAAAAATTTTCCGTTGATGCTCAGTAAATAGGCTAATGAAGAGTACGAAGTATGAGATATTTCAATAAGTAAGAAATAGCATTTGATGATTCTAAATAAGATTTTAAAGACATTCAATGTTAGACGAGAAAGTTGCCATGAGAAGGCCATGTATGCGATAAGTATCGAAAAGGATTTATGAGTAGCAAGTTGATGACAACTTAATGATGTGTTGGGGAAGAGTTATAAAACCCCTTATATTTTTAATAAAGTGATAAACAAGTGTTAAGAAGGTTCCATAAGGATTGGAGATCAAACGAGGCGACGGGAACAACTTCGGTGGAACTGTGAGTTCCACGATCATGATCCACAGACCATATAATATTCCACGGACCGTGGATGGGTCCGTGGAACTGCCAGCAGAGACGGTGGCTGGCTGGTCATGAACCACGACCGGTTCACGGACGGCCTAGGTTCCACGGACCGTGGAAAGTCCCAGTGGAACTCCCGACGAGCTGAAGTGTTCTAAGTCTTTAAATGTGATTCCAACTTCATTATTTCATTTCCAACACTTCTCCACTTCTCTCTAAAACCTATAGAGCATTACATACATTTTATGAACAAGAATCCAAGGGAAATCAAAGGTTCTTATCATCAAACTAAGTGAATCAAAGTGAGAAAACCCATTAAAGTTCATCAAAAGCAAGGAATTCAAGTGAAGGAAAAACTAGGGTTTTGCTCAAGTGAGGTATATGCAACCAAGGTTCAATCCTACACCACCTAAGGTTAGTTTTATAATGTTTCCATGTTGTTTAAAGTATTTGGAAGTTGAAACACTTGGATTATATAAGGAAATAGGAAATGGGTCATGAATGTGTGAATAGTGTCACTTATGAATAAATGGTTGGAATGAGTGATGATTCTTGATACATTATGAATATGATCATGTTATAAATGATGTTGAGAACATGGAATCAACATTTTATAAGAATGAACGTAATCGTATGATATGACCATGAATGTGGATGATTAGAAGTGAATTGGGAAGTGAGGACAATGTAGTTGAATAGAGACTATTGTGATGATATTGTGAATGTTATTATTGATGTTTGGGAGTTGATATATGATATGAGGGAAGTCGTATAAATAAAGGAGATGCTGTCTGATTTTCTCTAGGATTAGTCATGAATGCTAAGCTATCCATTATCTAATATGAGTATGCACTTCAATGAAGGTAGAACGTGAGCCTTGAAGAAGAACGTACAAGTGATAGAATAGTTGCATGGAAAGGTATGTAAGGCTAACCCTTCTTTCATAAGGCATGGTTCTTTGGCCAAATGTTTATCCTTTTACGAGTTCATGATACTCTCCAATGATCCTATCTCTAAAAGCTATTAAGCTTATGATGCTCAAATGACACGATTGTACTAAGTTCCTTATACGACGAGTAATACTCTAAGGATAGAATGTAATGAATGACGATAGTAAAAAGGCTAAAGATAGATATGAGCTTATATGTATGTGTGCCCATGAGAGGCTATTGTGAACCCCGAGTTTATATGGCCGGGTAGAATATAATGAATATGTATCTATGTATCTCTATATATGACGATGCGCGCGCACCACTGCAGTTGGATACGAATAACCCTGAGACTTGGTAGGGCCAGGTATGACACTGAGCCTTGGTAGGGCCAGCTATGTGAAACACCGAACCTTCGTGGTCGGGTATGCTATATAAAAGCTATATATATATATATGACATCAATATGAGTACGAATAAGCTATGTATATGACATCAATGTGAGTACGAATATGTTAAGATTATGTAAATGCCAAGTAAAGGCTATGTATATGCAATGTATATGATATGAGCATGAGTATGAAAGGAAGTATGAATACGAATACTAAAATGGATACGAAAGGTAAGTGAGTACGGGTATGAATGTATGTACACGAATACGCAATAGAAATGGAACGTCCCTATGGAAGGCAAGTAAGTGCTATGACGATGATGCTATTATCTCCCATCCTATGTTATTTCATATGTTGTCTATGATGCTTTCATATTGATATTGATCATGCTTTACATACTCAGTACATTCTTCGTACTGACGTCCTTTTTTTGTGGACGCTGCGTCATGCCCGCAGGTGGCCAGGGAGACAGACTTGATCCGTAGCTGTATTTTCTCAGGGACTACATAGCGGAGCTCCATTTCATTCGGAGCTGCAGCTTTTGGTATAGATTCTTTTGTGTATATATTCATGGGCACGGCGGGGTCCTGTCCCGCCCATATGTTATGATATGACTTACCTTTCTTAGAGGCTCGTACACATGTGCATATGGTTAGATATGTTTGGCCTTGTCGGCCTATATTTTGGGATAATATTTCGATAGCCTTGTCGGCTTATGTATAATTATATGGGCATAGTTGTTAATGATGATATAGATGTGTTGTTGCCCAATGAGATTAGAATGATGACGAATGAAAAGCATGATTTAACTATGTGGCTCACCTAGATGTGATGTATAAGTATGTTAAGGGGTGCCCGGGTGGGCTAGCATCGGGTGCTCGTCGCGGCCCTCCGGTTGGGTCGTGACAAGGCGACTCCCTCTCTCCTACGTGTATCGGCATTTTTGGCAAATTCTGAGAGTTTCACAGGCATGGCAGTGATGTTGGGTCCTTTTTAGGAAGGCATTTACTGCTTCTTCTTCTTTCACTGCATAATGATACATCGGCTTACAGAGCCGCTTACAAGACTGACATGTCATATACGTGACTCTGTCTGCAAAGTCTCTAACATAAATCAAGATACCATAACCTAGACACTCTGACTCGGCAGCACTCCGGAAGGAAATGGAGCTCGCCAATCCAGCTGGAACATCTTCTACTAGCATCCTCTACTCACGTATACACACGTGGCATGAAACGCAACCCCGAAGAAAGTGGGGTCAGTGCGGAATATGTGTAGTATGTAAAGCATGGAATACGAAGAAGAAATCGCTTCGAAGTAAGGGGTATAGAAAATAGTACGTAACCCCGAAAACCACAAGGCTTGCCTTTGAAACATAAACCATGCATGTCAATATCATATCCAATTCATTATGGGACTTAGAACATAAGTGAATAATCATCTTGTACATATGCATATATAACGTGTCCCCCTCTAGTGAGGGACTCGGAAATAAAATCATCATGTCATCATATCATCATATATATATATCCGTACCCGCCCCCAGCCGAGTGGAATCGGTGAATAGAATCATCATATCATCATGTCATCATATCATCATATATATATACTTATTTACCCGGCCTAGTCGTGACTCGGTGAATGTAATCATCATATGCCATCCTGGCCGCCATCCCCATATCATCATATCATCATGTCATCATATCATCATATATATATCGTCCGTACTCCGGTCCTCTAGTGAGGACTCGGTGAACAATGCGAGGAAACCGTGCACGAATACATACCCGGCCGGACTCGGTGAAAGATATAATAACGGCTAAGCACGAGCGAGTTGTCGCGAGAAACCATATGCATATAAATCATCATTTCGTACTCGATGGATGAGTAAGTAATCACGCTCGAGCATTAAAACGATAGTCATATTAAATCCGTTCTAAATGCCATTAGGATTACATTAAAGAGAGTCTTAGAGATCATAGACATGTATCAAACCAATCCGAGCCCGTTCATGAAAGTTACAGGCATTATGCATTAGAGAACACTTTACGAACATATCAAAGCAATCCGAGCCCGTTCATGAAAGTTACGGGCATTATTCAACATAGAATCCTCTAGGAACATGAACTCTTTATGCAACATTTTCTATCCAATCATGCAAGAGACTCAAGGCAACAACTCGACTATATTGAGAGTGCGAATATCAAGAAGTGAATAAGAATCGTGAACATGCTCGGATCTTATGAATGGAGTTACCCCAAGGCTCGTATTATATCATACCTTACTTACATCTAAGACATGCCAAAAGAAAGAAAGGTTAAGATTTACATACACATTCCCACCTCTTATTAGCTACGCTATTCGTCCAAGCTCATAAACCTACACTTAAAAGGATTCACACTAACGTTAGACTTTTTTATTGCACACTTGTTCCAAATTTCAAATCAAACTACTCTATGTCTCTGAAAATCGGGCAAGATCTCCCGTTTATATGCCTAGCCCAAAATTACAATTCAGCAACCAATAAACAACAACAATAATACCAACATCAACAATACTATTATTCATACCAACATATTCCATAAACATCCCACACGACGTTTTTCAACATACAACAACAATATGCACTTTCTTCCATCCCAATCAAGGAGTATAATCTCATCAACACGCCAACAATGTTAGATACCATTTTTTTATGCATAAATCAGTCCATCCACACAGCCACAACACATTCAAAACATCCCATAAACACAACAACTACAATACAACACTCTATGACCTTTTCTCCATAATTAGTTTCATTTTTAAGGCTTGCTAGACCTTCAAATAAACTCAACATAAAAGATGGGATAAATAACATACCTTATACTTGAAAAAAACTCAGCCACATCAACCTTTTCCAACACCAAGCTTAAGTAGAAGAACAATCACCTTTCACGACTAGTTTGGCGTGTCTTGTCAAATTCTTGATTTATCGGACTATAATGCTTGGGGGAGGTGTAGAGAATTTTCTAGACCCTTTGGAATGTTATTATGCTGAAAAAATGGGGTTGATGGGGGTATTTATACCCCTCCTAGGTCGGTTTCACCGACCTTCTCACGTGGGGCCCGCGGAGCCATTTGGCAGCTTAGGATCTTGCTTTTAAAATGGCCATAACTCTTGATTACGACATCGTGTGAGGGACCAAGACCTATGGTTAGAAATCTCGTTCAATTATCCACAACTTTTATTCTTGGTGTTTTTCCAAATTCCAAACTTATAATGCCGTTTTTGCCCCTCCAAGTCAACTCATCCAAAAACGTTTCCTTAAATCGTCCTTTTGGAGGGCTTATGTCCATATTTGGCTTATGGGTCCTTCTTAGGACTTTCTCAACTTTCCATGTACTACTTGTATCACTTATAATATATCCTTTACAAAATTTTGACATGTGGGCCCTACCTTAACTCATGGTTTCGAGGGCTATCATCGAGTGATCATGTTAACCGATTTACTCCATGCACTCTCCAAATGTCATATATATGTTCTTATGCTCAGATAACATAATCTTCATCCATAATCCTTGTGTAACTGCCTTCTCCCCCCGAGCTCATACTAAGCCGTCCACGATCTTTGATAACGCGAAATTTTCCAAGGTGTAACACTTAGGGTCGCTTCTTTGGGATAGCGAGCACTCTTCTCTTGCGGAGTTGCGGTCTGATCGGGTATATGTTTTGATGTATATGGGTAGGCCAGGGGCCCTGTCCCGCCCACAGTATGTCCAGTATGTCAGTAGAGGCTCATAGGCGCTTATACTCAGTCAGACAGTGTGGTCCGCTTAGCATATGTTTGGTTACATAATTTTATCGGGTAGCCTTGTCGGCTTGTACCTCGGTTCTGTTTAGTGATGCATGTATATATATCTTTTGAGGGCTATGACCCTCCAGTTTATGATATCTATCGGTCAGCAGATCATGTTGTGAGCGCCCTCAGGTGGCCCAGAATGAGCATGAGCAGGTATGTTATGTATGTTTTGTGGCATCTAGGAGGTCAGCTTCTAGGTGTCCGTCATAGCCCTCCAGTTGGGCTGTGACAGCTATGGCGAAGACAGTCCGCTATAGCAGAACTCTGCAGAAATTTGGATCCGCTATAGCGGTCCGATACTCGCTATAGCAAGCCTGCAGCAGCGGTCCCCTCACTGCTGTAGCGGTGCTGTAGTGCCAGTGGGCGAAAATTTTGCCCACCAGTTCAGGTCGCGGAGAGGCTCGCTCATTTGCAATGGCGCGTAACAACATGGTTTTCACCTAATGAGTTTGAATGCACTAATAACCTTTTAATCTTCCTAAGGTAAGCACACAATCCGTAACACCTTATATTAGCATGAGAATTTCGTTTGTTCACACAATTAACACGCACCTACTCATGAAAGGTCTTCCTTGAGCCAATATAGAGAGATACCAATTGGAATCGACATAATACCAATTTGCCCGTAATACCATTTGTAATAAACCAGGTACCAATTGGATTCAACTGGGAGACGACATATTGAGGTAGCACGATAGAATGAATGAAGGGAAACTTCTAGATGTCCTATAGCCTCTTGCGGACGGGTACGAACGTCATCGTACCATTCCACAAGACTCTACTGGACATTTGCTCTTGTACTTGTGAGACTGGTAACCTAGGCTCTGATACCAACTGTGATGACCTCAACTTGCGGGTCATGCGGGCACCTACTACATTACTAACTAGTAAGCGAACCCTTACCAACCATCACAATAATCATCCATTTTATAATAAAAATTTCTTAAAAATCACGAAGATTACAAGTAAAAGCTCATACAGACTCTGTTTTAAATACAAGAAAACTGAAAGAACTTCCTGGGACCTAGTCTAGACAGGTACAAGAGCTCCTACTACACAAGGAAAATAAAATAAATGACCCAGCCTCTGCCTGGAGTGAGATGAGAGAGGCTGTAGGAGAATGCCTAGTAATCCACATGAAGAAGCTTCAACTTAAACCCGCAACATGCCTACACCCAAAAAGGATGTAGCAAGAGTTGTATCAGTACACCACACGTACTGGTGAGCATCATAGGTCGACTAAGAATAGTTCACGCAACACAATATAAGGTCAAAAAAATAAGTAGATAAGTCAACGGCTCTCGAGACTCTCAACATAGATTATTATATTGTCACGAACTAACCCTCCTACTTCCCATAGAATTACCGGTTATCTAACTAGTCATTGAAACCTATTCCACCTTCTGTTACACCTCGGAAAAATTTTCCGTTGATGCACAGTGAATAGGCTAAAGAGAAATATGAAGTATACGATGTT
>NC_081343.1:16595662-16603900 GCF_029784015.1 Lycium ferocissimum
AGTACGACTATGTTAAGATTATGTAAGTGCCAAGTAAGGGCTATAAATACGCAATGTATATGATATGAGCATGAGTATGAAAGGAAACATGAATACGAACATGAAAGTAGATACAGAAAGGTAAATGAGCAAGAATACAAATGTATGCACACGAGGGTGAAATAGAAATAGAACGTCCCTATGGAAAGCAGGTAAGTGCCATGATGATGATGCTATTATCTCCCAGCTGTATTATTTCAGATGTTATCCTTTATGCTCCCATATTGATATTGATCATGCTTTACATACTCGCACATTCTTCGTGCGACGTCCTTTTGTTTGTGGACGCCGCGTCATGCCCGCAGTGGCAGGAGACAGATTTGATCCATACCGTACTATCTCGGGGACTACATAGCGAGCTTCATTTCATTCGGGAGTTTGCAGCTTTTGGTATATATATTCTTTTGTGTATATATTCATGGGCACGGCGGGGTCCCGTCCGCCCATATGACATGATATGATGTACCCTTCTTAGAGGCTCGTAGACATTGTGTATATGGTTAGATATGTTCGGCCTTGTCGGCCTATATTTGGGATGTTATTTTGTTCGCCTTGTCGGCGCATGTACCTGTATATGGGCATAGATGTTGTTGATGATATAAATATATTATTGCCCGATGAGCTTAGAATGATGACGAACGAAAAGTATGATATAATGATGTGGCTCACCTAGAATGTGAAGTATAAGTATGAAAAAGGGGTGCCCGGGTGGGCTAGCACCGGGTGCTCGTCGCGGCCCTCCAGTTGGGTCGTGACACCTTCCCTTAAGCCAATTAATTAAGGCTCATATCCTGATTTACACTAACATCTAATTCCTAATTTTTAGCCGTAGAGCTTTTCTATCCAATTCACTTACTACGATATGATGCACCCATGGGACTAACTCACCGTTTAAGATTTATTCTTATGCTTACTTTCATAATAATCACCACCTCACACAACCGCAATCAAATCATAAAAGATGCACAATGCAATATAATAGACTGACAGTAAACAAATATAAGAACATAGCAATATAAGATGTAATGCAATGCAGATGCGATGCAAGGGACCAATCTCGCTGTACATACATGCTAACTAATGTCATTGCTCAGTAGTCATGACCTGTAGGGGACCCATGGTGTCCATGTAATACTTATTCTGGGTACTCATCGGACCCGAGCCATAGATCCTTCGTGTCACGACCCAAATCGATGAGCCGTGACGAAGGGTCTGACCTCTAGCGACCAAACACCCCTAAACACTTATCTGAAACATACTAGACATCAATAGCCCATAAATGGCACAAACTAATCTCATAAAGAGGAAACATCCGAACTCTGTACAACCGTATATACATATAAACATAACATGCGGAAGAACAGTGCAAGCCAGCTAGGCTGCCATATATACTGTACACAAAAGAGTATAAGCCGACAAGGCTACATCGTTTGACTACTGCACACAACTGTCTACAGACCTCTACTGGAATAAAGCTGTAGAAAGGACGGGACAGGGCCCCGTCGTACCCACCTATATACATCTCAAAAGAATGGCATACTGAAATAGACTGCAACTCCGGATCGAATGGAGTGCACTGATCGTTCTTTGGATAAGGGTCCTACTAAGCCGGACCACCTCCCCGTCTACTCCGTACCCGCGGGCATGAACGCGCCCCCCCCCGAGAAACGGGGAGTCAGTACGGATAATGTACTGAATATGTAAGGCATAAAGACAACATGTATAAATGTGTACAGAAGTCATGAATAAAATCTGAACTCATAAGCTGAAATTACAATCTGCATGAATTTGTATGAACTAGTATCTGTCTGCCTCTGACTAAATCTGTATACCGGAAAACCTGGGCATGCAATCTATATATATATATATATATATATCTAGTAGGTACACACCGCTTTGTCACATCACAGGCCACACCTTCACCCTCTGTCAAGTGTGCCTTTCTCATGTATATACTCTAACATCATAGGCCACTCATGGACCACTCATAGGCCACACCTTCACCCCCTGTCAAGCGTGCCTTTCACATATAGAGCGCAATATCATAGGTCACACCTTCACCCCCTGTCAAGTGTGCCTTTCACTATACCCCTGAGAACTGAAAGTGAATGCATAATACAAGTAAGACTGAACAACAAGATTCTCAAATAATATACTGATAATTTACCTCTTCATGGGCCTCACTAAACTAGTACTACTAGGACAGGAAATCATAAGATCTGTATATGGGGAAAATACCATAGCCGGGGTACGGGAACATCAAAACTGTATTTCTCTTAGTACTTATAAGAATAGAGTAATATGGAAACTCTCTTACTCGTTTATTGGTTCATATCATAGGATCATGCCAAAAAAAGAAGAAGGAAGAACCTTAAAATACCTTGACGTATATCAAATCGCCCAACTTCTACTTCTTGATATTGTAAATCTACTATTAAGATAAAATAAGACTTAATTAGGCTACTTGCTTTGCTTACTAAGCATCCCCCAAGCACGTATAAAGCTTAACGAACCATGGATGACCATCTCCTTTATAAGCTTACAATGATAGCGCCCATAAATATATATCCAAATACACGTAAATCCATCCCTAATCATTTCTCTAAAATAGTCTCATGCCACTACCTTAACCTTCATCAATCTATCACTTCCACAAACACCTTTTCTTTACCTAAAATCACTAAAGCTCTTGATAGCAACTCAAATACAAGGGTAGGAATCATTTACATACCTTGAGGGGTCAAGAATCTCAAGAATACCCTTAACTTCAACTCCCTAAGCTTCCCATTCTTGGAAAAACCCTAGAAACAACCTTCTTCTTCACAAGCTCGGGTTCATGGGGTCCGAGTCTTGTCAAATCTTCACTACTATGCCATAAATGTTGGGAGGGCAAAATATTAGGGTTTTCTGATATGGGAAAGAGAGAAATAAGACCTAAAGTCATGGACCATGTATTTATACTCGGAGAATTAAATGCTTCAGTTGTCCGGTTCGATGAGCGGGTCGACGACCTGTCGACGTGCTCGTCGACCTGCGCCTGCAGATTGCAGAGCTACGGAATCCTGTCGATGCCGTACAATGACGGCCCGTCGACAGGTTCGATGACCCTTCGAACTTGACTGGTGTCTGCAGACTTTTCTAATTCAGTTCAGGTCGCGTCGATTCGATTCGTTCAACTTCTAATCTTGTAAATCACCAGGAATATCTGTTGGTACCATTGCACATGGGGTGGGACACTTCCTATCTCCTAAATTCGAGCTCGGGTCTCAATCCCCAAGGCATACCCAACTAGGAAATTATGATTTATACTACTACAAGGATGAGAGGTTGTCACACCCTGAATCCGATAGGGTGTGATGGGCACCCGACCCTTACCTACGGCCGAGCGAACCCGCAGACTTCGTGATGCACATAGTCGTACTGGGCCCACAGAATGCGTCAAAATGCAGAAGGAAATTTTTTTTCCGAAAAACAAACATGCCTTTCATCTTTTCAAATCAAATAAAACTTGTAGTCATAATGAATCTGTAACATAAGGCATACTGATATATCGGCTTACATAGCCGATTACAAAACAAATACAAAGATAATGCATAATAATACATCGGCTTAAGCGTCGCTCACAAAGCTGACATATCACACACACGACACTGTCTGCAAAGCCTCTACTAACATCTCAGATACCATACAAGCACTCGGACTCGGCAGTATTCCGGAGGATATGGAGCTTGCCAATCCAAACCCGGAACGTCTTCTCGCTAACATCATCTACTCATACGCGGGTACCGCGCGGCATGAGACGCGACCCCGAAGAAAGGGGGTCGTACGGAATATGTACCGAGTATGCAAAGCGTAAAGTACAGAAACGAAATCATAACCGATGTAAGGTATACAGAAAATGAGCATAATAATCCGAATACTAAGGTACTTACATTTGATATACGAATCGTGCATAAGAGGTACAGAAGACACATGCGATAATCAGAATACCAAATGCTTCGCTTTCTTTGAAAACATTTCTGTCTCATATATACGGGAAAATCAAACATACCATATACCGTCATCATGTCCTCACATTATCATCTCGCATATACCGCGGTCGGGAACCCAGCGGCTAATATCACAAATATATAAATATACCGCGGCCAGGGAACCCCGGCGGTTAATATCACAAATATATAAATATACCGCGGCCGGGAACCCCGGTTAATATCACAAATATATAAATATACCGCGGCCAGGAACCGGCGGGTTAATATCACAAATATACACGGCTACACATACACACATACCGCGGTCAAGAATCCGGCGGTCATGTCGCATACCCGCGGTCAAGTATCCGGCGGACGATATCACACATACACATGCCGCGGCCAAGTATCCAGCGGTCATGGCACAGCCCGCGGTCAAGTATCCAGCGGACAATATCACACATACCGGCCCGGGACTCGGCGAAAGAGGTAATAACAATACACACGAGCGGCACCGTAAGTAGCCATACGTATATAATTTCTTTTATTACAAGCTCAACAGAACAACCAAAGCACACCATTCCTTTAAAACCAAGACAATAGTTAGATCAGGTTCTTTTCCGAACATTATTCGAAAACATATCAAACTGAACTTCAGAGTTCATAATCACGTGTCAAGATCACATGCATATGAGTAAATAAATAATTAAGTTGCCTTCCAAATCCGATGACCAAATATATTTACTAACATCGGTAAGTGCAGAAACAAGTTTCAGGTTTATCGGAATTAGTATACAATAGTTACAATCTTCTGAAATCGTTCTCATGTGTCAAAATGTATTATCAAACTCAATGAGGTAGTTAAAATAACTATTTTATAGTAATCGGAGCGATAGTCAAAAGTTCTCTTTTCAAAATCACACAAATATACCAAACAGGGCGACATTGGGAGATCTCGGAACGCGTGGGTCCCACCTCAGTCAAATTGAGGTCGCGTACCCCAAACTATGGTCGTTAGGCCTTACGAAGTCATATACAAAGGATTCTAGGCCCTCCAATATCATTTGGGCAAGCTACGGATGTTTAAGCACTTATGTCGACAAAACAAGACATTTTTAATTCAATTCTACTGAATGAATAAGGGCCAAAATGAAGCTCGGATTCCGAGGAGCAGAGTCGTCCCCAAAGCTCGTATCTTAGCCTAACATACCTAGGACATGCCAAGAGAAGGAAAGAGCAAGCTTTACATACCTTATTCGCTTTTACGCTTGTCCAAACTCAAATCCGTTTCCTCCAAAATCTACAATTGGTCATAAGTACCAAATGTCATTTATAAGCCTTAAGAATGCAAGGTTGGAAGTAATGCTTGTCTATAGAAATTTCGACAGCATCTCCCCTGTAAATACACCAACCTCGAGATTTCAACTCGGCTCAAATAGCAACAACCATACCAAACAACAATACCAATAGTCATCAATGATCGACTAAAACGCATTCTAACATAAATAGTCTTCTTTTCCGAATAATGCAACAACTTCCAAACCAACTTTACACTTTCAAGTCAATATCAATATTTCCATATTCATACACTAATTTAAGATCATACAAACATAGGCCAAGAATATTCCAAGCCATATATCCAATATTCAATAATTCCATCAATTCCATATTTCACCCAAAAGTCTTACATATATAACAAAACCTTCAAACACATTTCCTACTTACAAATTCATGATCAACAACATCAATCCATACTCTAACAACTTCATTTTCCATAATATCATAAAATCACACTAAAATGACATAACCTTCTACAATCCATTTTATTGCCAACTTAAACCATTTAGCCCTCATTTACATCATAAGGATCACGACAACTCAACTAACACCTTAAACAAAATTAATCCATTTCCATACCAATTCCATACATCACACGGCCAACACCTACATTTCCAACTTCAACATACCATATTTCATGAATTTCCACACACCACAACACATATAAACCATCCATAACATGTGAAAAGAGGATTAAAACTTACCTTCTTCAACATTTTCTTGTTCCCATGCTCCTCTAATTCCAAATGAAATTATATTCGTGACTATGCGCTGCTCGGACTTCGATTGGTACTTCATTACTTGAAATTTCACTCAAAATCCTCATTTTGTGAGGTATATTTGCTCCCTTTTTTGTGCTGAATTTACTGGAAATATTGGGACTTTTGTGCTGAACAAAAATGAGATTTTTGTCCCTTAAAACGGACTGCTGAGGAGATCGATGGAGAACGAAAGGAAAACTTATGATAAGGAATTTTACTATGTCGTGCGCGGAGTCGGAAAGAAGAATCGTTGGTGCATAAGGAGACCCTTAAAGGGGGGGGGGGAGACCATATTATAATACACCAAAAAGGGGATTACGATATTCCTGAGTATCAGGAAGGAAATCGATGACATAAAATGAGACTTCGTGTAAAGGCTAAAGCAGAATAAGGTAAAGGATAAGGAATATACATAAAAGGAAGGGCAACTATAAAGGAACCCCTCCCAAAGTGCTACAAGACCCCATAAGGTCAGTTGAACATTCGAGGACGAATGTTCTAAAGGGGGGGAGGATGTTATAGCCCGTACTTTGTACGTTTGGATATCTCGAAGTAGTCGTGGAATGTCGGGAGCATTTTCAAGAAATTATTTCAATGTATGACTTAAACATTATTTATGACTATTATTAGTATGGAAATATTGAGAAAGGCCAAGGGTATAAAGAGAAATTCGCAAAGTGGTCAATGGAAATAATGTGGAAGCTCAGGGGCAAAATGGTAATTTTACAAAGTTCAAGAAAAATTCATGAAAGGGCCATATTTGGCCGTGCACTATGTGCCCTTATTTTTAATTAATGGGGGCCAATTGTAAATCCGAAAAGTTATGGACCCAAAGCTTGTTGGAGAAGACATTAGTCTTCTTTTATTTTAACTTGAGGAAAATCTAGAAAAGTTGAGAAAATTGGAAAAAAAAAGGGGCATGACCCGCCACACCCCTATATGTACACATGTGTGCTTAAGTGTTGACCAAGAAAAATACATTTCATCATTTTATAAGCCTTGTAACGTTCAAGAAAAATAGAGAAGGAGCAAGAGAGTATTCGGCCATGGGCATGGCCGAATATGGTGTGAAGGAGATGGAAGGAAAAAAATAATTCTCTCCTAGCTTTCTTACTAATTGAGAGGTCCTCTACACCATGGAGTGATTGTTGAGGCATGCAAAACACTCTTTCTTGCAAAAGAGGAGCCTAGCCGAAGTGAAGAATTGGAAAGAAAGGTATGGTTCAATCTTTGTTCTTCTGTGTTATACATGGTTTGTGGATATTGTAGTGTGTGAAGATGAATGAAAAACATGAAAATATGAGATGTAGAAGTTGAGCCGTGGGTGTGGACATTTAGCCGTGCATGTGTATTGCATGTTATAAGTAATGAATTCATTATATGTAGCTTGTTGTGTGTGGTTATAATATATTGAAATGGATAGAAATCATGAAATCTTGAATGTTGGGTGTTGGCCGTGTATGGGGCTGATTTGAGAATTAATGTGACTTCGATGTAGTTCCTTGAATTGGTAAGAATGATATTGATAAAGCATGGTTCGTTGATGTAGTTTACAAATGTTGAAGGAAGGAGATGTGTTATTGATGTTCCAATGTAGTTGGGTGATTTCGGGTAAAATGACCTATTAATTGAGTTGTCTTGAAGATTGTATGGGTTACTTGGAACGTTCTTACATCATGTTTGAATGGGTTCGGATTAGTAATTGAATGTATGAATGGCTACGTCGATTTGAATACAAGCAATTGAATTGAATATAATGAAATGTTGAAGTATGTGGGGAAGAGTTGCTAATGTTAACAAATGGTTGGAAATGATTGTTTGTGTTGTTGGGTTGTTGTTGTTGATTTGTTGGCTGAGTTCCATTCTCGGATTTTCTGTGGTATTGTTGGCCGAGATAGAATCTCGGGGATGCTATATGTATAGGGGAAATGTTTAGAAATTTCGGTAGACAAACATGAGTTTAAGTTGAACTTGGAAGCTACAACTCACAATTGGTAAACATGACCATTTGTAGATTCTGGAGGAAACGGCATTCGAATTTGGAGACGCTTAAGAAGCGGAAAAGGTATGTAAGGCTTACCCTTTCTTTCTTTTGGCATGTCCTAGATATATTAGGCTTGAATTTGGAC